>NC_064408.1:43817500-44000000 GCF_023375975.1 Astyanax mexicanus | reverse complement strand
CATGAAAGTAAATAAATTAATGACTTTTGTTTTTTGCATTGTGGGATTTCTGCTTTGTCATCATCATTCAGATCCTTTAACACCCCTTAAAGCAACATTATGTAGCATTTTTGCTTTAAAAGTACAGGTTAAAATGTATTATGATGCTCCACTGACTTATAACCTCTATTGTTTCTTCTAATGGTTTAGCATGCTAGAATCTGCGCTACATAACTTTGGAGAAGTCGGCTGGGGAACACATTTCTGTGATCTGCCTAACTTAAAACTGTATTTTATAGCTTTCATAGCTTGTTCAGAAATGCATGTTTAAAGTGTGTCCTTTAGTTTTGGCTCAAAGGGGAAAATTACCTTTTTTTCTGACTGTAGGGAGAGACCAGGAGAAACAAATGCAAACTCTTTTTAATACTAATGCTTTAACAAGTGTTCTTTTTTGCAACCAGAATATTAACATTTTTCACTTCACAGTTTTAATGTTATGGCAGATCTGTGTCTACATGTATTTACGTATAGATACTTACATACAGATTAAAGTATTTAAGGCATATGGGATTTAATCAGTACACCACATTTTGTCATTATATGAAAACAAGTGTGTGTGTGTGTGTGTGTGTGTGTGTGTGTGGTTGGTGTGTGTGACGTAGATTGCTATCCAATGTGAGATTCATCATGTGGTCAGAAATTGTTTCCCGTTAACAAGTGAAATGTTATGGAGAGACGACTGGTAGTGCTTCAGAGTTACTCGAAGCCACAATTTAGCAGGCACTCATTTCTTCACCTAAAGTAAATAATAATCCTGTTTAAAAAGGATTAAACAGACGTGTTTGCTAATATTCAGCAGCAATATTTAGGTTTCAGTGATGAGCTCAGTCACAGTAATCATGTGCTGTACAGAAATAGAAAAAGGAGCCAGGCTGACATACATATAAACATGAATACAGAAAAGACTGAAGTATGAGTGTGTCAGGTTTGATCCATACTCTGTGTGTGTGTGTGTTTGTGTGTGTGTGAAAGAGAGAGAGAGAGAGAGAGACTGAAGGTTTGAAGCAGAAAAGCAGGTCAGAGGTGTGCAGTAGCTTTGACTGAACTGCAGTGACTGAAAGGTGCTTGGAAGCATGTAGGCCTACAGGGAACACACACACACACACACACAAACACACACACACACAAACACACACACACACACACACACCAAATGGATTAAACTACAGAAAAAAACTGTTTTCTAGTTTATACACTGGATACTCTTAAAAAAAAATTCCACTAATACAACACAAAGAAAAAATAAAAACTAAAGCTCACATATTGTCTATTTAAAAAAAAAAACTTACATACAAGCAGAGGTTCTCTCTCTTAACAAGGTGCACACTGGTGAGGACCTTATCCATCCTCCAGCCCAACAACATGAGGGTGAACATAGTCCACCCATTTATGTATTACATTATTAAGTTATTCATTTTTTAATTGTGCATTGTCCTAGATTTTCTCTCATTGTGCTGTGCGTACTATTCAGCAGTAAATAATCCACATATACAGTATGTTTACTTTACTTGTAAGCCATATGTTTAGCAATGCTACTGAAAAGAATGTTTCACTAGTCTAAAACCTGAACAGATTTACACAAAATATAAAAAAGCCAAATATACTAACTATGCCTTGTTGATAACCGTCAGAAAACACTCTGAAAAGTGTATGCTCTTTGTATATTCAGAATTCCCTGATCGTTTTAATGGCCCACAAAGACAGAAAAAAATGTCATTAAAATTAGTAATTAGTAATAGTAAACTATTATTTGAATCTTAATTGTATCTTGGTCTCTTACAAAATCTTCACTATAAAGAAGTAATCATGAATGTTAAAACAAGTCTGAGATAAATAATGTTTCTGTAATCAGGCATAATGGTTTGGACCAGAATGTTCATGATACATTTATGACTTTCTCCATCTGTACCATGATAATTACTGAACAATCACAAAAATCACGTCAAATCACGGTTTATCAAATTTCACCATTTTCATTTTGCAATTTTAATTTTAAATATATAATCAAACACATTATTTAGTTGTTTTTTTACTGGGATTAATGTATACAGATTTTTTTTGTTCTCTTGAAACTCATTGAGGCAGTGTTTTGGTCAGGCTTCAGGAGAGAATTGTTGATGTGAGCTGCCGGTGAACTCTGATAACTGGCTGTGGGAATACTTTACTGAAACATAGTATATTGGATTCTGTTTGATCTGTGGATCCATTGGCTAGTCAGCTCTGCTCCGCTACATTGGAGGGTTTTTCCAGCATTAACCACCTTTTTAAGGTCATGCCACAGCATCTCAGTAGGAGTCAGGTCAGGACTTTGACTAGGTCACTCCAAGGTCTTCACTTTGTTTTTCTTCAGTCGTTCAGAGGTGGAATTGCTGGTGTGTTTTAGATCATTGTCCTGCTGCAGAACCCAAGTTCATTTCAGTTCGAGGTCACAAACAGGTGGCCGGATTTTTTGTACACAGCGGAATTCCTGCTTCCATTAACACCGCACGTCATTTTTAACTGTAAGTATGGTGTTCTTTTTCTAAAATTCACTTTTAAAGTCCACTTTTTTACTTTTAAGGCCAGATGTAATGGGACACACACCTTCTTGTCCCGTCAGTCCAGTCAGTATTTTCCCTAAAAGTCTTTGGGATCATCAAGATGTTTTTTGGCAAAATTGAGACAAGTTTAATGTTCTTTTTGGCGTTGATATGGGCAAATCTAGCCTTTGAGTATTTTTTGGTCTACTTTATTTTGTCAGGCAGGTCCTATTAAAGCGATTTTTTGATTGAGAACAGGTGTGGAAGTAATCAGGCCTGCGTGTGGCTAGAGAACTGAACTCACAGGTAAGTTATGTTTTAACCAGTGATGATATAGTTACTTTGAAAAAGTAATTAGTTACTTTATGGATTACTTAAACTTAAAAGTAACTAAGTTACTTTACAAATTACTCCATTAGTTACTTTCAGCAGCTGCAGACACCACCTCCCGCCGCCTTAACATAAACATTATAACCAGTTTTGCCAATACTCCCTTTATTGGAAAATGCATTTTTAACAGCAACAATGTATCTCTAGACATTTAAAGTTAAAGTTCTTGAAAAAATAAGTTTTTTTTATAAAAATAAAAGACCATTTCTCTTGAATTAACTTAACATAAATACTTTTTTTATAAGAAATAAAATATGGTCTTTCTTGATTTCACTTAACATAAATATTTTTTAATAAAAAAAATATAAAATAAAGAAAGTCTTTTTTGACCTGACATATTAACACTGTAAATCTGAACATTGAACCTTGGTTTTATAAAAAAAAAAAAAATGTATATGGTCTAGGCCAGGGATCACATATATGCGGACTGCGGTCCGGGTCCAGACCCAGATGTTGTCCAGTGCGGACCGAAACCGATAAACTAATGAGAAGGATTTAATTCTGACAGCGTTCATTTAAAGCACCGGAACTTTTCTTGTCTTTGCGGTATACGCGCTCTGCGGCACAGTCAACTTGCAGACCAATCACGTGTGGTGTAAAATCTTCAAACGCGTTCCTCTGCCAATCAGATTTGTGCAGACCGCTCCCCCGGCTAGTGAATTGGGACGTGGCCGGGAAAAACTGCCTTTATAAAGAGGTAGGGATCCCGAGAACTGGAGGAAAAACGAGAATGGGCGGAGAGACAGGGGAGAAATGTAAAGTTCAGTAACAGTAAATTACTTACATCCCTGTTTTTAACTGGGGGGGGGGGGGTCTTCTCTCTTATTAATATTGCGTTTTTGTGTTTGTTTGGTTTGTCTTTGACTAAAATAAAAAGAAAATAAAATCTTTAATAACATATTTGGACACTGACACAAATACACTAAAGAGAGAGAAGTTAATGGTCAGTCTGGTGGCAGTTCCTCGCATGCAGTGAGTTTGAAAAATGCAAGATAAGTGTTGTTTTCTACCAATTAGAAGCTGTGGCTCACACAGTTATTATCTATTCAATTCAAATTTGGGAATTAAAGAGAACTCTCCACAAATCTCATTTCTTGCTTTGTTGACCCTCCTGACCCAACATTCCAAGTAAAACTCATTTATTCAGGCGGTTGCGGTGCGTAGGATATTTTTCCCCTGGACGGCTGCTTATTGGATTGTGCTGAAGATCTGCACTGTGTTCTGCACTAAGTATGATTGTTTGGTTGGTCTGGCTCTTCTCAGGCCAGTGCCTGCAGGTCATTGGCACTGGCAGAGTACTGGCTACTGTCCTGCAGCAGCTGGCTGCTAATAAGAATCAGTTCTCTGAGGATCATGTCTGTTCCTCACACCAGCACATTCACTGCAGCCTCTCTAACTGCCGGAAAATACCGGCTGCCAACAGCAGAAGCATTCAACCAGAAGCTCACCTCAAACATTCAGCAGCCGAGGCCTGGCGCTCAGTCATGTGGCATGTAGAATTAGCTTCTATTCTCTCAGAAAGAAGCAGAAGAATTGTTAATTAGTCAAGTACATTCGTACATTCACAAAGAATATGTACTGGAGCTCTACGAATTGCTCAACATCGATGAAAAATAAATTGTATGCATACAGTACAGCTGACCATAATATCTACCACACACTGCTCATATTTTTTCTTATACAGTGTTTTCTTAGAACAGTTTAAATGAACTGCTTTCTACACTTTATTTACTGCTGTCCAGTGTCTTGTATACTGGTTGGGGGGTTTCTTCTCCAAATGAGCAATATTTAGGCTCATAGTAATCCTCTAGACCAGGGGTCACTAATAGATGGACCGCGGTTCGGGTCCGGACCCAGACGTTGTGCATTGCGGACCCAAAACGATAAACTACAGAGAAGGATTTAATTCTGACGGTGTTCATTTAAAGCGACGTAACTTCTTGTTCACACTGCATCAACGCGGCATCGCTCCCAATCGCTTTCACCGCCTTTCTCTCGCCGCTTTGGGGCGTGTCTCCTGAAAGAGCAAGCAGCTTATCTTCCTCCAGCAAGAATGTGTGGAGTTGTACGTCAGTGCTGTGTATGAACGAGACGCTGTTCTGTTCTGATTTTATCGGCCGGTGAACCCTGCTAAAACATCCAGTTCAGGACCAGCTGCTCTTCCGTCTCTATTTTCTTACAAAGGGGTTTCCTAAAGCTCAAAAAATCCTGAAAAAGCTATAATCAGCCTCTCCTCCGTTTTCTCACTCTGTAGTTCAGCCTGTCGTGTGTGTGGTGCTGAAGCCGTGTCCGCGTGGCACTGATTGTCTACCGCTCAGGGAAACTCGCTTCTCATTTGCATAAAGATCTAGACCCAAAAAACACTGTCCGGCCAGCAAAATGATTTTGGTATTCTATTAAATATTAAAATTCTATTAACCACATTACTGCAACTGAGAGCTCCCCCTCCTGCCAAAAACAATGTATAATACAGCACATTACAGATTTTGTTGCTAATTATATATTTTTAAAGAATATATATCAAACCTATAGTAAGTTACTTAACAAAAACACTGTAACAACACTGTAAAAAACTAAAAAAAACTTACTGCACTATATTTTTGAGTTTTGAGGCCAACTCAAACTTTTAAGTTTTAAAGAGAACCACCACCAGTTGTGCCAACTAGGAATCCTTAGTTCAGAAAAATCATTTTTCATATGTATAAAAACTTCAAGTCTTAGGTATCAGCAACTTAAAATTTTATGTTTTTGGTTTTTAATTTAAGTTTTATGAAATGTGTTCTGGAACTTCTGCTGACCATCCTTTGAGATCAACTAAAAAAAAATGTTGTTTTACATTCAATTAATGTTAATTACATTAATCAAATTCATGTAGATGGCCAAAGGCTACATGTTTTATTAATTTAAGTTATCAACTGGGAGCTGAGATTTTATGACTGTTACATAAGTGTTTTATTGTCAGTCATTACCAAATATCAAATGTGACTAGCTGGAAATGTCCAGTGTTTTACACATTGAAGTAGCAACTGTATTTTTTTTCAACACTTCAGCTAGTATGTCCCACAGAAGAGAATTACCCTGTACTGAAATCCAATCTTACTCTCTCTGCTCTCATCTGTTTCAATACACTGTTTGTATCCTTGGTGTGGTTCATGTCAGCGAATGTAAAAAAACTAACTACATTCAGGTATAGACCAAACAAATGCTCTAATACTTGCTAGAGCAGGTGGTCTCAGTCCAGTTAAAAACAAACTCCGGAGTAGTTCTCCTGTGGTGAAAAAGTGACCCGACCTTGATTAGAACCAACCCTCAAATATAATCCTTATATTTAAGCTAAATTGTGCAGTTCAGGTGCAGTTTAACCTGATTAATCACCCTTATAAGTATCACAGCTCAGAATGCTGTCTCTGCTGCTGCTCCATGCTAAACTGTTTTCACAATAAACGTTGTACAGTGGTGTGAAAAAGTGTTTGCAAGTTGTTTGCCACACCTGTTCTCAATCAAGGAATCACTTATATAGGCCTGCCTGACACAGGGAAGTAAACCAAAAAATACTCAAAAGCTACACATCATGCCAATATCCAAATAAAGGCAGTCACAGTACATATAAGAAAGTAAGTAATTAAGAGCTATCAGTCTGGAAAAGATTGTAAAGCCATTTCTAATGTTTTGGGACACTAGTGAACCACAGTGAGAGCCATTATCCACAAACGGCAAAAACGTGGTACACTGGTGAACCTACCCAGGAGTGGCCATACAAAATTACCGCAAGAGTGCAGTGACGACTCATCCAAGAGATCACAAAAGGCCCCACAACAACATCCAACACACTGCAGGCCTCACTTGCCTCAGTTGAGGTCAACGTTCATGACAACATTTCTTTAAAGAAAAGTGGAACAAAATTCCCCCACTTGTGTTGTCTTTTGCTAATATTTAAATGTCGTTTGATGATCTGAAACATTAAAGAGTGACAAACATGCAAAGAAATAAGAAATCATGAAGGGGGAACAGTTTTTCACACCACTGCATATGCGGCGTTTACTGCTCATGGCCACTCAACTGTGTTTATGTCACCGGGGAAAGGACGCACACCAAATGACAAAAGAACTTTTTTTTTTTTTTTTTTTGGGTATTTTATTCTGATTTTTTTATGAAATATAAAAATAAAAATGAATACACTGTAAAAACCCTAACTAAGAATACAGTACAGTATTTGGTAGTGGCACTAATTACAGAAAATAGATAAATAACATTAATACCACCTTAATACCATTAACAGAGCTCTTTTTATATTTGTTTTTAAGCTCACCTCGATTTACTCAGCTTTACTCAACAAGATTTGAGCATTTCTTTAAGAGAACTTGGATAAACAGCTTCTGTAACCCAGAAAAATGCAAGGCTTGAACACGAGGAGCACACTACCCCACAGAAACAATGCCATCTGCCCGCATCTGGTTGTGATTCATTCAAAATACATGTTTAGAAAGGCAATATAGGCATCTACTACTGTTATAGGCCAACTAAACCTTATATTGTTCAGTATTTCCTGATTTTTACCTCTTATTTCATTAGGATGGCTCTGGATGGATCCTAAAATGGAGCACCACCATACACTGCAGCTTGAGACTCCTTCTCTACCATTACATTACATTACATTTGGCAGACGCTTTTGTACAAAGCTACTTACAATAGTCAAGTACAATGTAAAATAAGTTTAAAGGTAAAAACATCTTTGGATAGGGATAAAAGGAGGTCAAAGGGGAATAATAGGATAGAGGAGTGAAGGAGGGGAAGAAGGAAATGAGGTTAGAAGTAGTTAGTGTGTTAGTAGTTACCATGCTCTTAGCTCCTACCTTTCCTCTCTCAGGGTGACAACACTTCTGATTGTGTTTCTTAAAGTTACAGACATACATTTTAAAGGTGTATTCTCAATTCACCACCTGGCTACATTTACTACATGGATATCTGCTCAAACATCCCATTAAAAACACTGTGTTTGAAAGTGCATTTGGCATAATTTGCCAAATCTATGATATTTCCGCCCCCAGGAAATTACGTGGGCCTAATTGCAAAAGTAAGATATGTAATAATAAAAAATACAGAAAATGAAAAACAGCATTTGTTACTTGTCCCCTCTCTAACTATAAACTTTACCATGAAATATAATTATTAAAATCCCATGTATGCTTTAAAACACTTTTTTATATAATAAATCCATAAAATTTAAGTTAAAATACACATTTTAGTTGTGTCCCCAGGGTTTTATTCAGTCCTGTTTCCGTAACACATTACCCCATCTAAAACATCTGGAACACGCCAGACAGCTCCGACCAATCAAAAGAGACAATGTGCTACTGTAAATAGTTGGGATGCATTTTGGTGCATTTTGGTTTTTGCCTGTGTGAAAACAAACCAAACCAAGAGGGAAAACACTCAAAATAAACAAACTCATCAACTGATTCAAAACAGAGAAACGAACTACAGGTGTGAAATCGCTCCTAAACTGAGGTCTTTAGAAATGAATCCCAAAAATCAAATGAACTTGCAGCAAAGAAAAGATGACAGGCCTATAGTTCAAGCTAATATGTGCGTTTTAAAAGCTCCTACAAAGCAAATTTCTTGAGAGATTATACTTTTACAAAAGGAACTGTCTACTGAAAGAAGAGAGAAAGAAGAGATCCTCATGCCTTGGGTGAAGATGTTCACATTATTGCCAAGAAGGCCAAAGGGAGCATTAATGATATTTAATAATGGACCTAAACAGTGAGAGCTGACATTTAATGTGTGTCTCCCACCAGAGATAAGGCCTCTGGCTTTATATACTAATGCCTCCATCACCCATAATGCCCTTTCCTCACCATTCACATTAACAGCCACCATTATCTCCCTTACAGCTGCAGAGAGTCTGACTGTAACTGAGCTCTTGTCTACAAACCTGCCAGTGGATTCACATTACTCTCTATCTCTCTGTCTCACACTTTCTCTGCAGTCTCTCTCTCTCTATCTCACTCTCTCTCTCTCTCTCTGTCTCACACTTTCTCTGCAGTCTCTCTCTCTCTCTCTGTCTCTCTCTCTGTCTCACTCTTTCTCTGCAGTCTCTCTCTCTCTCTCTGTCTCACTCTCTCTCTCTCTCTCTCTGTCTCACACTTTCTCTGCAGTCTCTCTCTCTCTCTCTGTCTCTCTCTCTCTCTCTCTCTCTGTCTCACTCTTTCTCTGCTGTCTCAGTTAAAAAAAGAAGTAATTCATAATTCTCTCTCTCTCTCTCTCTCTCTCTCTCTCTCTCTCTATCAGCCTTTATTATGTTGCTGATATCTGCAGAAAATCTGACTGAAACTGAATAACGGTATTTATTTTTCTTTTTTTCCTTCTATCTATCTATCTATCTATCTATCTATCTATCTATCTATCTATCTATCTATCTATCTATCTATCTATCTATCTATTTGTCTGTCTGTCTGTCTGCTGTCTGTCTGTCTTATCCTTTATCAATCTTATCTCAGTCCCCTTTACTCTAAAACCCCTAAATAAAATCCAGTGCAGTCAATTGCCTTCAGAAGTCACTGAATAAGTTAATAGAGTCCAGCTGTGTGTAATTGTTGAACTTTTGTATATGGGGAGGAAAAGTAACACTGCTCATCACCCTCAACACACCATCCTTACTGTGAAACATGGTGGTGGCAGCATCATGCTGTGGGGATGCTTTTCTTCAGCATGGACTAAGAAGCTGTTCAGAGTTAACGCAGCTAATACAAGCCAATGAGTAAGTTGTGCAGTGTCGTGATATCTATGCTCCTCCCAAATTTCAAGAATACTGGAGAAACACAGTGTCAGTCACAGCTAATTTAGTATCCGAAACAAATAGGGGGCGCTGTAGAGTCCTCTAGCTACATGTGATAAATTTTTTTAAATATTTTTAAACTGTTTTGAGGTCTTATTAAGATTTATGTCCTGCTAAAATGTCAAATAAACTTGTTTTTTATTGCAATTACTTGTTTAAATATAACTACTCATACATAACAGGTGTACTGTATGAATATGGTTTATTTAATTAATTTTCTACATCGTAGATTAATATTAAAGACATGAAAATTATTAAGGACCAAATATGGAATTATGTAGTAAACAAAAAAAGTGTTTGTGCTCCACAAACCCCTCATCTAAACCTGATCAACTGAGATGGTGATTTGAGGTGATTTGGGATGAGCTGGAGCTTCACAGCATGAAGGAAAAACAGCAACTATTGTTCAGCACCTCCAGGAACTCCTTCAAGACTCTGAAAAAACTATTCCAGGTGACTCTTACTCATGAAGACACTGTCCCCAAAGATAAATATGGCTATTAAATGTGTTCTTATACAGCTTTAATGTCTTTAGTATTAAATTTACAATGTAAAAAAATCATAGAAAGAAATAAAACACATTGAATGAGAAGAGTGTGTCCATATGTTTGACTGGTACTGTATAAGTTTTATTCCATTCCAACAACTCCTTTATCATTTTTTTTTTATCAATGAGTGTCCCTTCTTATATATTTTCTTCAGTTTGTCTGACTCACCATTTCTCTTTTTATTTTTTCTCTCTTCTCTACTTTTCTTTGACTCTTTATTTCCTGTCTCTCCCCCGTTTTCATTTTTTACTCTGCAGGCTGTCTCAGATTATACATTAGACACACACACACTTATACTTAATAGTTGTGAAATCATGAGAATGAGATGGAGGATTTATGTATTAAAGAAAGCTGGAGGCCATGAAGAACCGAGAGAACAGAGAGATAATCTCACACACACACATGCTGACAGGCTCATCTCCAGCAGACAGAGGAAGTGTATGGTCAGTGATGTTTACGAGTCTGAATGGATTTTGTTGAGGGAATTTTCTGTTGTCTGATCAGAAGATAAAAGAGGACGTGAGGACGGGGTGTGTGTATGTGTTGTTGTTGTTTATAGTGGAGAACAACTTTTCTGAATGGAGGGTACATTCATTTAGATTTACCGCTGTGTAGTACTACATACAATGTCTGATGTCTGTAAACACTAATATATGAAGAGCATTCAGTGAGAATGGGCTCAGAAGCCCAGACCAGGCCCCCGATTATGATTACTATTATTTTGTTAATATTTATTGGTGCAGTCCCACTCACTCCCTAAACACTTTGTGCCCTATGCCCAGTGTGATCCTGATAGGTGGTGTTTAGACACCATTTTGTCATGCACATTCAGGGTCAAATAGACCCTAGTGAAAAGAAATATACTTAATTTTACTAAAACATAATGAGAAATGTCTAAGATTGATGTACTTACCTAAATTATATTAAAAGTACATTACTATTATGCTTTCATCAAATGTTTGAAAATAAACATTCATACTTTTCAAAAAGTACAATTTAGTGTATTTTTAAAAAAATAGACTACAATGAAGTACATTTTTATTTTAATGTAATTCAATATACTTCTAAAATACTTATTTCCAAATATACGTTGTACATTTTTAGTACAAGTGTGTTAAAAACAACTGTTACAGTAATTCATGTAAAGTACAATGTATCATGTAAGTTTTTAGAAAGTAAATTAAATTACTACATTTATAAAATTTTAGGTAAATTTGTTAAACACTAAAATTGTAGTCAGTATATTAAAATCTATTTTTATACCCAACGAAGTATACTAGTAGTTTGCTACTTACAAAAGACAGGAACAAGAAGCACATTTGTATTTTATTGTAAAAATATTTAAAATCAATTCTTACTACATTTCTAATATATTTTATAATTTGGTTTATAAAAGTGATACAGTTGTAATTCTCATGAAATGTATTATAATTTAGCTGTAAGCATATTTAAAATATGGGATTACACACATGAAGTAGTATGTTTATTTAAGTAATAATTTTGTACTATTTTTATTCAATTAAATATTAATTATAATTATACAACTAATAATTACAAAAAAAAAATCCATTTAGGAATCTTTAAATATACTGATTTATAATGTGGTTACAAATACATATATATATATATATATATATATATATATATATATATATATATATATATATATATATATTCTTTAAATAGGGTTTACATGGTAGTAATTGATTTGTTTGCCTAACGTTACCTAACTTCCAACATAACTTACTTGAATCATTACAAAGGGTGGCTAAATGATCATTTACCAATTATTTATTACTGTTTACTTGAAAACCATGTAACTGGAGTCCTGAACCCAGTAACCCACTTATTGACGTCCCTCCTGAAGCCTAAGTCAAATTTATTTTATTTATTAGAATGCAAAACCACAGGCGTAAGAAACCAGACCCACTAATTCTGACATCAATATTCTATACTTGCATAACCATCACTTCACGACCATGGCAAATTTCTCCCCTTCATAATGAATTATAATGCTGTTAAGAAGCCTCTTCTTTATTACTAATTACTCCTGTTCATTCCTGATTATAACTGGGACATCTGATCATTCACAATCAGTATTTAAGAAACTTTCTTCTCTTTTCTTTTTTATTGGAAGCGTCGGAGTGTCTAGGCAATCACATTCTAGCCCATCTCCCAGCAATTAGTGAATAGAAATGAAACGATCTTGACCAGGAAAGAGACAATTTATTCAATTAGAGACTGAGCTAAAATAATTATTGTCTTCTATACTTAGATATTAGCCATGCATCTCGTCTAATTCAATCTCAGTGGCAGAGTTATTACATAAGGGAAATAGAAACTCTGGAAATGAGTTATTCTTGTAAAACCGTATTACATTTCACTCTATAGACTCTATAGTTTCCTTCAGGAGAACATATTGCTCAGTTTAACAGATAGTGATTTAATGACTCAGAGAGAAGACAATGCCAACACATTTACAGTCAGATTCTAATGCATTTCCCTTAAAATGAATCTCATATTATAGAGGCTCATGATTTTAGTGCAATAAATGATGTTTGAAATGTTCTTTGCTTCCTTCTGTTACAGATAGAAGTTTTTTGAGTTAGAGTAACCAGAAGAGATACAGATGGAGCATCAAGATGTTTTCTGGGAAAATTGATACAAGCCTTTTTTTTACACAGCATTTTTCATCTTGGCACTTTGCCATGCAGGGCATTTTTGCCCAGTCTCTTTCTGACAGTGCAGTCATGAACGCTGACTTTAACTGAGGCAAGTGAGGCCTGCAGTTCTTTGGATGTTGTTTTAGGGTCATTTGTGACCTCTTGGATGAGTCGTCGCTGCGCTCTTGGGGAAAACAGTTCCACGTTTTCACCATTTGTGGATAATGAGTCCCAAAACGTTAGAAATTACTTTATAACCTTTTCCAAATTGATAGATCCCAATTACTTTCTTTCTCATTTCTCATCCTGAATTGTTTTGGATGTTGGCATGATGATTTTGAGCATTTCTTGGTCTACTTCTACTTACTTTGTCAGGCAGATTCTATTAAAGTGATTTCTTGACAGGTGTGGCAATAATCAGGCCTGGGTGTGGCTAGAGAAATTTAACTCAACCACACCTTTATGATAAAAAGCTTCATTTAAAAGCTGCATTTTGTGTTTATTTGTGTTGTATTTGACTAACATTAAAACTGGTTTGATGATCTAAAACATTTAAGAGTGACAAACACTTTTTCACACAAGTTTACATGCATATGGACATATGTCTCCATCTCTATATCTCTCTTCTCTTTCTCTCTCCCCCTCCTCCCGCTCTTTAATACACATGCAATATTAAGGAAAAAAAAAAGAGAAAAAATATAATGACAGACCAGCACTGAGAACAAATCAGATGATTTTCACTTTGATATTTCACTGATATTCTCAGAACACTTTAGAAAGATTGAAGAACGTGTCTTTGCCTCTGGCCTTCTGCTTACTGCGGACAAAAGCTCGTTATTTTTTTCTAACAGGCTTTCATCACATTAATATGTCTACAAATTGATATTAAACCATGAATCAGAGCTAATATTCAGCTCAGATGATGTTATCATGATGCTTATGATTGATTTGAATGTCTCTCAGGGATGAATAATATTTTAAAACATCATTTAATGGACTTAAAAAAGAGAGCATGTTTGAGAAGCAGATGAACGTTAAGAGCATGAAGAGAACTTTGTTGTTTAATAACTCTGAATCATTGAAATTCTTGGTGATTTTAGATATAATGTAAGAAAAAGAAATAATTTGCCCTCATTAGGCAGGCATTGTGTCATCTTACCATTTTAGCCAATCAGCTGATTATAAACAGCTTATTATAACAAGTTCTTAGACTCTCCTGGGTAAAAACAGGCTATCATATAAAGCAGGGGTCTGCAATAGACGGCCCGCAAGCCAGATGTGGCCCGCAAGCAAGAAACATCTGTTCCGTGAGGTTGTTTGTACTGTAATGAACGGTAATAAAAAATAAATAAAATGCTTCTCTGGTGAGCTTTTGTTTATATTCCTTCCCTGTTTACACCAGTTCTTGTTTTTCCACCCGTTCTCAGGCTCTTTATATCCTTATAAGGCCATTTATTTTCAAGCAGTGTTCCAATTCACTAGCCGGGGCAGCCGTAGTGTACACTTTAAAAAACAGAGGTACGATATGAATACTTTTTTTGTACTCAAAGGTACACTCTTCATAGTTGTACCCTCAAAGGTGCAATATTGGTCTTTACAGGGTCATATTTGTTCCCTCTGAAGTACAAAGTCTTTCCTAACAGCAATAAGTACCGATTTGTATCATTTAATCAGCCAAATGGTACATTGAGTATTCTGTATCACTGTACTAATAAACAATATATATTTTAATTGCACATTTTTTTATTTGAAAGCCAGACGATTTTGGACACATTTTCAGTTGATTATAATGTTTATGATCTTTACTGGGTAGAAAAAAGGACTTTTACTGAAAGGTACTTTTTTGTACCTCTATATAAGGTACAGCCACAGCGTCAAGCTTTGTACTCTTTTAGGTACCGTATTTTTCGGACTATAAGGCGCACTTAAAAACTTTTAATTTTCACAAAAATTGACAGTGCGTCTTATAATACGGTGCGCCTTTTGTATGGATTTTACTCGTCAGGTTGTAAGGAGCAGTAAACACACACTCCGTGCAGCGTTATAGAGAGTTTCAGTGCTATACAGAGTCCAGAGCCGTGCAGCTCCGAGGCTGGAGCAGCAAATAGCATTAGCTAGCTTATTCACTGTTCAGAGATCAGTATTATCTAAATTTTACCCGTCAGGTGTAAGGAGCAGTAAACACACACTCCGTGCAGCAGTGGCGGTTCTAGGGGGGGGCCGACGGGGGCCAGTGCCCCTCCCACAACACGCTCGGCCCCCCCTACGGCCCCCCTAAATTAGGCGTGCGTGAGTCTCCTCACTTTAGCAAGCAAACAGTGACAAGGCGGCACACTAATGTAAAAACAAATTTTCCAGTCGGACCTTTTTAGGCGGCGGACCGGGTCTCCCTTGTTCAACAGACAGCGCGATTCAGCACCTGAATGTGTCTAAAACCGTGAAACGAAGGTATGTAAAATGTTCTGTTGAAACTCTGTTTTATTAGTTGTGTAATTAGGATAGCGTTTCTGAGAATGTGTTGTATATTAAGTACTTTATATGTAAAACGCTTGCTTGCTAACGCAGCAATTCCTCCGTAGTGGTGGACTGATACTTGTTTTTTGCTCTGTAGTTATTTTCAAAATGAAGAGGAAAAGTGATATTTCACACTTTTTCCAAAAAAAGAAAGAAGCTTGTGCAGAAAGTCAGGTACAGCCAGAGAATTCAAGTGAGGGACGAGCCACGGAACCTACACATAATGAGCGGCAAGAGCGGGAAGATAGTTCAGCTGGAGAAAGCGGTGCAGAGAGTGAGGAGACATTAGAACAGGGAGAGACAGATGAACATCATGGGAGTGAGGCTGAGTGTGAGGACCAGAGAAAAGAGCTGTTTGTGTCCACAAACACAGCACCATCAGGTTTGTGATGTCAAAATGCTCTGAGTCAGTTCATCTGTAGGTTTTTGGTGTGTTAAAAGGGTTTACAGTGTTACATTACATCTCAGTGCTGTTTCTCAAACGGATATTTGTTTAAATATTGTTCTTGTTTTTTATTTTTTTGCAGATATCAGCAAATGCAGAGATGATTCACCAGTTCAGCCAATGCTGAAAATATATCCAAGGACTAAGATGGGAGACAGGAGGAGGAGTTTCAAGGCAGCCTGGTACAATATCCACCCCTGGCTTGAATATTCCAAACATTCAGACTCTGCATATTGCTTTGCATGCAGACACTTCAGTCCTCCCAAAAGCTCAGAGACAGTGTTTGACTCAGTAGCTGGATTCCGCAATTGGAAGAAGGCAACTTACAAAGAGGGGGGATTTGCAATCCATGCAAGATCTGAGCGCCACAAACAAGCAATGATTGCATGGAGAGACTATCAGAAAGCTGTAAAAAATGATGCAACACTCTTAAATGCCCTAAACAAAGAACACAACAAACAGATTACAGAAAATCGGGACTATATTAAGACAATTGCTGAGGTTCTGCTGCTTACAGCCACACAGAACATTGCACAAAGGGGACACAACGAGTCTGCAGATTCTGATAATAAAGGGAACTTCATGGCAATTTTAGAAACAATAGCTAAGCATGACAAAACTGTGAAAAAAAGATTGACTTCCATTCATAATGCAAAATACACAAGCAAAGTAATTCAGAATGAGGTTCTGAGTTGTTTGGCAGACATGGTTCGTACCAAAATTATAGAAGAAGTGAAAGACAGTGAGGTCTTTAGCATCATGGTTGATGAGACCAAAGATGTGAAAAAAAAAGAACAGATATCTTTAGTAGTCCGGTACTATTTCAGCGGAGCTGTGCATGAGAGTTTTCTCCACTTTGAATCTGCTGATCGACTAGATGCAGCAGGGCTTACTGACAAAATTATACACATTCTACAAAGTCATGGTCTTGAGTACAGAGACAATCTAGTAGGCCAAGCATATGATGGTGCTTCTGTCATGAGTGGCAAGTACACAGGCGTCCAGGCGCGCATTAAAGAGCAAGCAAAGCATGCATTTTATGTCCACTGCAGTGCACACTGTCTTAATTTAGTTTTAGTAGACACTGTTAAAACTGTTCCTGAGGCAGACCAATTCTTCTCCTTGCTAGAAAGACTATATGTCTTTACATCTGGATCATATGTGCATCAAAAATGGCTTAGTGTACAAAAAGAGATGTATGAAGGTGCACCCAGAGAGCTCCAGAGGTTAAGTGATACCCGCTGGGCATGTCGGTATATGTCTCTACGTAACATTATTGATAGATTGCCTGCCATTAAGCGAGTCCTTCAGGAGATAGCCCATGAACACCATGGTGACAGATCTGTTGAGGCACGAGGTCTGCTTGCGCAAATAGATCTACAATTCATTGTTTATCTTGTTACATTCTGTAAAGTGTTTGGAGAAACAAAACTTCTCTCTGATATGCTACAGTCTCCATCTCTTGACCTCTCAAAGGCTGTTGATTTAGTTGAAGCCTTAATTCAGACTTTGAATGACTACAGGAATGAGTCTTTTTTTGATAGCCTATGGAATGAAGTGTTGACTACTGCTGAGCAGTGTGATACTGCAGTACAGCCAACTGCAAAACGACAAAAAAAGCTAAGCTCTAAACTTGGTGGACACTGTGTACTCTCGACTGTAGGTCAGAAAAGGTCAGATTCAGAACTAGAAAAAGAGAGTTTTCGCACAGGCTTTTTCTACCCTGTTTTAGATCATATACTCACTGAGCTTAACAGGCGGTTCTCCAGCAGAAACTGTGACCTAATGAATGGCATTCAAGCTCTTAATCCTAAAAGTGATGGATTCCTCAAAGAGGATACTCTGTTCTCATTTGCTAAAATGTATGAGTCAAACATTGAGGACTTGGGACATGAACTACATCAATTCAGGAGGATTTTGGAAAGGAAAATACAAACTGGTACGCCAAGACCCTTTAGTGTAGTTGAACTGGCATCATTTATGGAGCCTTATAAAGAGGTTTTTTTTGAGCTCTACAAACTGTGCAAAGTAGCTGTTTCAATTCCTGTTACTACTGCTTCTTGTGAGCGAAGTTTTTCTACACTAAAGCTGGTGAAAACCTATCTAAGGTCCACTATGACAGATGAGAGATTGAGTAATTTGGGTGTACTGAGTATTGAGTCAAGGAGGGCAAAGACCTTGAATCTAGAAGAATTTGTAGATCTGTTTGCAAGAAACCATAAGAACCGAAGAATACAGTTGATGTAATGGAACTGTATGTATCTTATGAGCTGTTTTTTTTTTTTTTTTTTGCACTAAAGTTTGAGTCCTCTTTGACTGTAAATGTACACTTTTAGTTGAGGATAGCAAAGGCCTTTGACCTGTTTTGATCTGTGGCAAGAATATGTAAATTGTAAGTTGATATAAATTGTACATGAAACAGAAAAAGTGAATAATATATTGTAAAGCATAATAAAAGCTTTGAAGGGTGATTTTTGTTTATCTGTTTTGTAGGAAACCTGTTGGTAAGAAAGCAGCATACAAACAATAAAAACAGCTGATTTAAAAGAAATGTAATATGAAACTGAAAAAAGGGATTAATAACATTTTAAATGGTAGCAAAGATACTGAAAGGTGATATGTAATTGAGTATGTATAAAACATAAGGATTATATAACTAAGCTGCAAATTGTGTAACTGAAAACTATTTTGCCCCTCTAAAAAAAACACTGGCCCTACACTGGCCCCCCCTGGTGAAATGGTCTAGAACCGCCACTGCCGTGCAGAGCAGCAATAGCATTAGCTAGATGCTAACCGCTTAGCTAGCTAGCTTTTTCACTGTTCAGAGATCAGTATTTTCTAAATTTAGCACTTTTAATACTGCTGGAGCAGTATTATTAGAGTTAGATGCTAATCGCTAAGCGTTCACCGTTCAGAGGTGAGTTATCGGCCTGTAAGTCTGTGCTGCTTTGCCTGGCTAGCATTAGCTAGATGCTAAGCGCTAACTCTCTCAGAGGTGAGTTTTATCAGCCTGTAATCTGCTTGTTTACCGTGTTAAAACAAGCTACGGGGGACGAATCGCTAGCTAATATCTCACTGTCTTACCAGAACACGCAGGATTACTCAGTGTAACGCTGTCGTTTAAGTTTGGGTTAACTTTACTAGTTTAGGTGACTAGCTAGCGTGCTAGCGGATAGCTATGCTAACGCTGGTGCAGCAAGCCTTAGTGGACATCTGGAAATCTAAGCTTACTGTAAATAAACTGAAGCACGTTACTCACCCAAATAAACAGTTTTCAGGAGAGGAATCTGTGTAGATTAATATCCAGCACTCGTTTGACTTTGAAAGAGCTAGATTTGTATACTGAGACGCTCCACCGGCAAGCGACCACCCCCGGTGGGGGAAGGGAAACATGGCGCCACCCCTGTTCACTTTGATATAGGCACCCTTTCTAGTGTCACTTAACGCGCCTTATAATGTGATGCGCCCTATGTATGGAAAAATAGCAGAAAATAGGCGTTCTTTGATAGTGCGTCTTATAATACGGTGCGCCTTATAGTCCGAAAAATACGGTACAAATCTGTATTTATTTTTCTTAGTGTGTATTGGACTGCGACCCTGTCGACACAGGTTCGATCCCACGTGAGGAGCGGTGTGTTCATGTGTTTATGTATTTATTCATTCCTTTCTTCTCGGGTTTACCTGCTTTGAATTTTAACTGTTCTACAATTGGGTTCAACAACCCTCTGGGCTGGAGAGCTACTAGTATGTGGCACTCCATCCCATTACACTTCATTTTCCAAAACAGGGTTTTTTTTTTGTGGACAGCCACGTGGCTTGGAAAATATCTGGCCCACAGCCAAATTTAATTTGCCCTATATAAAGTATACTGACAGTGAAACATGATTTTGAACATCTAACCATCAATCGTAATCAACAAGATCATTTTAACAGAGCTGTATGTGAAAGAGACCATTATTACCACAACATTATAAACACTAACAGTGTCCCAGTGACAGGTCTTAACCATAGATTAGTAGAGTGTGTTTTCTTAGTGTGGAGAGAGGATGTAAACAGGGTAAGTTGTGCTTGGCAAGCAGAGGGGGTTTTAGTGAGTTTATGAAGCAGCTGCCTCAGCCCAACCTCACATCAACAGATTGACTAACTGCCTGAGGGCAGCGCTACACAGTCTGACTGAATAACATGCAAAGCATCCAGAGCTGCAGTTCCAGCTCACTCTGTACTTCCCAAACCAAACCCTCCACTCAAATCTCAAAAGATTTAGGTGCAATCCACCTCACCTCACCTCTGTCCAAGGCCCTGTTTATCTCTGGCTTTAACATGTGTTTTGAATCAGCAAAAAAGGCTAATAATAACAGTAATCATCATAATGACATATTGAAACAAAAAAATGTAAAGCATGTTAATAGATATAAGCAATACAAATGCAACAAGAAAAAGATGAAATACCAGTGTGAAAGTAGGAGCGCATGTCTAAACATCTCAATAAACATAATTAATAAATATTGTCAGCGAGGGCCAGGCAGGGAGATGTGGAGAAAAAACCTTGTAAACTGTCAATGGAAGTCAATGTAAAAAGAGTTTATTTCAGGCCATTTTGAAGAGTTTCTATTGGTCTGTTCATCAAGAAAGTTTGGCGCAGTGTAAGGGACAGTTTGCGTGTTCAAATCATGTAGTAAACTAAAAATCAACAAAAATGGAGATAAGTGTTTTTCATAGGACAGCAACGATATACTCCATAAATACAACTACCTCTCTTTAGAACAATGTAACATTTTGGAAAAGCAGACATTTCTCATCTGTTTTTAGGTCAAATCCACTATATTTTAAACATTACGCTTTGTATAGATCACGGTTTAAAGTTTTATTAAAGAAGAAAACCAAGGTGTGATCAAATGAAAACAGCACTGAAATCTTGAAAAACACTTTCTATAGTATTATTAATGTAAGTTTCAAATTATATTACTGAAAAATACACTGTGGGCACTATCTTGCACCCTGCACAAGGCGCGTTGCCATGCTCATTGCTATCTTACAGCCCGCAAACAGTAGTCTTATTTCACGCTTTTAACCTGCATTGTTTAAATAGCAACAGAGCTTATAAATACAAGGCAGTGATGGTCTGGAAGTGAGGTGTGTTCAGGTACATGTCTGGTGTATTGCTATCTTGGCAATGAAAAACACAGGTACCCCACTGACTGAATGCAGCTTTTGACAATAATAAACAGAATATTAAATAAAATAACATTGCTGTTCCCATAAATGACCTGCTCACACACCTTCACAGCTTGAACACACAGGTCAGTTTCCTTAGCTGATACATGCAAAAGCGATGTGCAGTTAAAATACCAATCTTCCAAAGTCAGAGCACACCTGGCTCTTAAAGTCACAATTGTAACTTTTAAATCTACCCAGAGCTTTCTCTCCAGAGCAGCTCCAGAACCCTCACTCAATGCTAAAAAACTAGCATCATGTATCATCCTATACTGAAGTTCAGTTCACGGTTGCGTGATGGCACAGTGGCTTGGTGGTTCATTTGATGGTTAACACTAAGCCTACCACTAATGTGGGCTTGGGTTCAGATTTTAGATTTCTCCTCCCCACTTTTCTCCCACAGTTTAAAAACATCTGGATCAGGCCTCTATGTATGTCTGTATGCTCAGATATGGATGTATGACAAATGATAGCATTCTGGCTAAACACCCCTAGAGCAATGTTGAGAATGTGCTGTGTGTATCAGATGGGGATTATTATTTTGGTTCATGATTCATTTATTTTTATATATTTGTGTTTTTTTATGTTGTGTGTGTGTGTGGGTGAGGGTTTAGTTCTTTTTTGAAGGATGCACCCAAAAATCTGATTGCCTGGAACTGAGAGTGGCAAACTTTGCGATTCAGTCTGGTAGATTGTTGGAGAGCTGCAAGCACCAATCATGCGGCGTTATTGTTATGCTTGAGCTGACTGGGTTCTAGGTTGGGTGTAGTGGGACAAAGCCTGTCCAAGAATAGTAGTGTTGTGGGACATATTGTTTCTACTGGGCTGCATCTATCAATACCAGAACTGAGTGGTGAGATCTTGAGGTCCAAGGGTTATTGTTTGTTTTGTTTTGTTCTTTTTCCCATTTCTTTCGGATTCTTTATTGAATTGCTAGCAATTTATTCTATGTTCTTTTTTGTGTGTTGTGTAGTTTTTAGTATGCAAATTTCACCCCATTTTATAAAACAAGGTAGCGAGTAAAATTGTCTTTCCGCATTTTAGCTTTGACTTTGAATGTGTGTGAGCCTGTGCTCGGTGCAGTTGTTTTGGGTTAAATAAAATGTGTTGATTCTTAACTAGTGTGTGGTTTCCTCATCTTGCTCACTCACAGATTTTAGGAACCTGTTTATTACAGAGATGGTGTTCCAATTTATATTGAGTTAAACAGAGTTTCTGGAACTGTAAAATCCTAAATTTCCTTCGGGATAAATAAAGTATCCATCCATCCATCCATCCATCCATCCATCCATCCATCCATCCATCCAGTAGGTGTTGTGTAATTTGCCCCTTTTAGAGTGTGTTGGTTGAGTGCTGATCGTTTAATATCGTTGTATACTTGAAATGCATTTTAAAAAATGCTTCATTCATTCATTCATTCATTAATGCATTCATTCATTCATTTAACAACTCGCTTTTGAGGTTCAGAATTTTCTCAAATCGTAATTCTGACCTGACCTGAGTGTTAGGATGCTCTAGATCCTAATTTTAAAAATGTTGTCTCACAATAAGGTACTGTTTGTTAGAGTACTGTTTTTTTTTGTAATATTCTAGAATTCTAAGCCAATCTAGAGTCTTAAGATGCCATAGCAAGCATTTGTTAACATGTAAAGTTTTAATCTATAATTAATTTGTATTTTGTAATGTTTTTTTTTATTAATACATACCCATTCAGAAATCTATGTCATGACCTTATAAAAAAACACACTATTTGCTTCATTACAGTGAGCTTGTAAATAACGTAAGTAGCCCCCAGGTCAGCAAGGGTTCAGTTTAAACCTAATAGTGATACAATAATAAACATTCGTCACTTCCATGTACTGATCTACGTAACACTCATCATTCAACTATGACACCGTATACACAGTTTTCCATTTCAGGGCACCTTCATAAAAGCTTTGCATCTACAGAACAATCAATGAGAAAGTCAACACAGATAACACAAAAATATATATCTGACCAACCTCACTGTCCTACTGGGTCAGACGCAATTTCCCGTGTGCAGAGCAAAATTATTAACATATTAATATGATTTCAGCACTAGAGATTTTCCATCAAGCTGCTAATGCACTTTACATCCATTACCCTTGCACAGATCACCAGTAGCTTAAACCCTCATTAGTGTCATTTCCAAAGACAAATGAAAAAGCAAGAAATAAAGAACAGCAGGTTGGAAATGATCAAATTTCTGTCAGCAAACCTGTAGATTTGCCTTATAATAAAGTGAAGGTGCTTTAAAGTCTTAACTGGATGCTTAAAAAGTAAAATCTACCAAATGTTTAAACACCACATCAGCTGTCTTTTTTATGTATTGCATAAACTGCTGTGAAATAAATAATGTGATTTTTGTAGTATCAGTATGTTATCAGTAAGTTAGTTAGTTAGTATTGGGTTCACTGTGCAGTTGTAGTGCTACAAGCAGCTACATGAAGATTAACCTTTACATTCCTTTTTTTTAATTATGATTAATCTACAGTTTTTTTTTTCTAATTTTTATCCCATTTTCTTCCCAATTTACACACAATTACCCAACCCACTCATCACTAGTGATGCCCCAACACACCAGGAGGGTGAAGACTAACACATGCATCCTCCGATACATGTGAAGTCAGACTCCGCCTCTTTTCAAACTGCTGCTAATGAAGCATTGCAGAGTAGCATCACAACAGCTCGGAGGAAAACGCAGCGACTCGGTTCTGATACATCAGCTCACAGATGCACTGTGCTGATCGACATCACCCTTTGGAGTGATGCAAGGAAAGAGCGTCACCTACCCACCCAAAAAGAGAGCAAGACCAATTGTGCTCCTTCAGGGATCTGGCAGCTGATGCTACATGAACAGGATTCGAACTGGACCACTCGAAGCCCATGATTAATCTACAGTTACAGTAGATACAAGAATCACCAACATAATATGTTGTACTTACAGCATACTGATACATGACAAGCGTGCATGCTGAGTGTGTAGATCTAGTATAAAACATTATTATATTGTTTTTTTTTACATTAGAATTAATTTACAGTTACAGTGGGTACAGAAATCACCAACATAATCTGTTGCATTTACAGTATACTGATGGAATGTTTAGTACTGTAATCTGTCATTTTTCTTCTTCTTTTGTTGAATGGTTGACAGTAGTCTGAATCATCCTCTTGTATTTGGCCCAGATCTTGTATCTAGGAAACCATACCATAGTTCAGCACACGTCTTGGTTGAACCAAAGTCAAATTTCTTATATTATTTTTTATTAACTTTTTCAAGGAATACATGTTAAAAACAAATCAGGATCATTATACACCAGACCAGAGTTCACAAAATAGGGCCCTGTATAAGACCATCAAACAATTGATAATCTAAATAAATGCATTTAGGTTTCTAAATAAGCACATAAAGGAGACCAGGTGCCCTATTTTAGCGATCCATAGGTGACCTATAGCAAAACTATTCAACAGAATCTATAGAATAAATCCTTCACATATATGTATGTATGTAAATCTGTCTGTCTTTGTCTCTGTTTGTCCGTTTATCTGTTGAGGTTTGTGTAATTACGTTCCACTGATTGACACACACACATGCACACACACTTCCATGAACACATCTGAATGCACAACCACTACATACACACCCGATCACACCCAATTATCCATCACTTACTATTTGGTTTGGAGTTTCCCCCTATTTTTCTATTACTATTATCAGCACTATTATTATTTTACATGTAAAAAAAAATCCATAGGTGAGTCATCAACCATGCATCACACAGCTTAATTTAGTGCGTGCAGGTGTGTGTTTGGTATCGTAAAGATGCAAAAAATACACCTTGCACAGCTCGAAATGTGCAAAAGTGGGCACGTACTAATTCTTTCAATTAATCATGGGTGTTTTTTGGAATAATCTTCATGAATATTTTCGGAATTTTTAAGTCTAGACTAAAAAGTTATTTAGAAAAAAAACTTGTTTAGTTTAGCTTTTGATATTTTAATGTTTTTCCTTGTAGTTAAGGCTGCAGATCCAGGGGTTCATAGACTTAGGGAACTGTGGGTAAACTGAGATGCTGGTGTTGTTGTTCTTCCACTGCACCCAGTCACTCAGGTTTGTAGACGTATGGTGGAGTGGGTGGATGCCAGTGTTTCAGGGTGCCTCCGTGTCTATGTTACCTTCTGGCTCTCTTCCTTTAGTTAGGTTAGTTGTTTTGTTCAGATCTGCCAGAGTCATTAGATAATCACACTCTGATAATGTTGGATATTCTCTCTCTGGATATTCTCTGTCTCTGTCTTCCTCAGAGTTACTGACTGCCCACCTGTCTGACCCGATACTGATGGATGTTGGACCCTCAGGATCTCCTGTTCCCAGACTGATGGAAGTTTCTGGATGCCAGGCTTCCCCATCAATCACCCACCACAGATCAGCTGCTCATCATTCAATTTTTTCAACCTGCCTCAAACTAGCTGCTCACTCTCCTCTACCGATCACATCCAAATTTACATGAACTCTAACTGCTTCCATTAGTGGCTCTGCTATACACCTGAATATATAAAACCTATGTGGACATATAAAGACTTTTTAACATTAATTTAAAAGCTGTTTGAGCAGTGGTAGAATGGTCCCCCCTTAAATGTGAGTCTTGGTCCTCCCAAGGTTTCTTCCTCCTCCTGCAGCTCTGAGGGAGTTTTTCTTGCCTCCACGCTCACTGGGGGTTCTGTGTTCTGTATTTTTCATGTTTAACGTTTTGTCTGATTCTCTGTCCTGTGATCACATTTCTGTAAAGCTGCTTTGTGCAACTTTAATTGTAAAAAGCACTATATAAATAAATTTGATTTGACTTACCATTCCCTTTAAGAGGCAGCTGCGTTCTGACTTCGGCGGATTGGTATTTTAACGGTGCAGAGCTTTTGCGCTTCTCAGCAGAGGAAACTGACATTGTGGAAACAGAAATGTTATTTTATTTAGTATTCTGTTTATTGTTGATGTATTCTGTTTATTGTTTGTGTACTAAGGCATGTTCAGGTATGTGTGTAACGAGCGCGGGTGTACGAGTGTGAGTGGCACACCTGCAGTGCCAAGATTGCAATGAATGTCTGACGGATGACTGTTGTCAGGGTTTGAATCAGTCAGTGGTGCACCTGTGTTTTCCATTGCCAAGATAGCAATATGCCAGAAATGTACCTGAAATCGCCGCACTTCCAGACCATTACGCCCATCAGCGAATCTATGTATTCGTATACTGTTCTCTTTGCAGGGTGTAAGATATCAATGAGCAAGTTAGCACCCTATGACTCTCTATAGACCAAAATGACCTGTTATGAACTAAATAGGAAATGGTGAAGGAAAAGGTGTATTCTATTTCTCTCAGTCTATTTCCTTCGGGAAGCATGCTCACATTTGAAGCAGAATTCACCCAGAACACTGGGTTTCTGAGTGTGTGTGTGTGTGTATGTGTGTGTGTGTCGTGCAGGGCTGTATGTGTGTTGGTGTGTGTTGGCAGGGTGAGAGAAAGAGAGCAGCTGCTGTCTATAACAGTAAAAGACCTTGTTTGTGTGTGAGTGTGTGCTTTGGCGGCCTGCCATTTACATTGGTTAGACATTTACCTGACAGTTTGCAGCTTACAAAAATAGCTCAGATAAAGACAGAGATAAGGAATTATTAACACCTGACTGCACCTGACTCACATACTGTACATTACTGCTGTATAAAGCCTGGAATCATTGGATCTAACTCACTGAACAGATTCACCAACACTTATCACAGTTTTACAACATTTCAGATATTTGTTCATTGTATTTTATTGTTTTTGATTTGTTAACTTAACTTAAGAATAAGGGGGTCTTTAAGTATAAATCAGAACACATCCTAAATTGTACATAGATTTTGTTAGATTTTTTTTCCCAACACCCTATTTAATTCTTAGAAAATTGTTTATTTTATATACAGCTCTGTAAAAAATTAAGAGAGCACTTCAGTTTCTACATCAGTTTCTTAGATTTTGCTGTTTATTTATAGGTAAATGTTTAAGTAAAATGAACATTGTTGTTTTATTCTATAAACTACAGGCAATATTTTTCTAATTAATTTCTAATAAAATATTGTCATTTAAAGCATTTATTTGCAGGTACTATAAGAAAATGGCTGAAATAACAAAAAGGATGTAGAGCTTTCAGACCTCAAATAATGCAAAGGACACACGTTCATATTCATAAAGTTTTAAGAGTTCAGAAATTCATATTTTCTGGAATAACCCTGTTTTTTATCACAGTTTGTATGCATCTTGGCATGTTCTCCTCCACCAGTCTTACACGCTGATTTTAGATAACTTTATGCCACTCCTGGTGCAAAAATTGAAGCAGTTCAGCTTGGTTTGATGGATTGTGAGCATCCATCTTCCTCTTGATTATATTCCAGAGGTTTTTAAATTGGTAAAATCAGAGAAACTTGTAATTTTTAAGTTATTAAGTATTTTTTTTCAGAGCTGTATGTATCTATACATGTTTATAGAGACCCCTTCTAACGGATTCATTGAGATACTCTAAGATGCACCCATAGCTATAACAAATGTGCTAATACACACAGCTTATCTACTTCCTGTGCCAATAGCATAGGTCCTTTTGACGCAGATAAGCCATGAACTATTTGCCACCGTTCATAATTCCAGGTGTGGGCTAGAGGGGTATAAAGCCCCCAGTATTGAGCTGTGGAGCAGTGGAACTGTGTTCTCTGGAATGGTGATGCTCCATCCAGGTCTTGCTTCAATTAAGGTCAGTCTTCATTATTCAATAACAAGAAATATAGACTCCTATAGTTCCAAGACAAAAACTACTGCAGACCAAAACTGTTGCAGATGTCAATTGGGCTTAGCTGGAGATTCTATGCATATGTTCTGGTTGTGTTCAGTTGTGCCCAACTTTGCTTTTGTTACTCAATGATTCTAATTTAATGCTGAGTCTACAATATAGATAAGTTATGATGGCAGCAACAACAGCAGCCAACAAATCAATCTTGAAAGGATGGTTAGAACCCAATCTATCTTTATTACATCTGTGGTGCTATTATTATTATTATTTGAGCATTTATTTACATGCCTCCCCTCTCTCTCTGTTGCGCTTAGCGTGACTTTAGTTTCCGCCCTTCCTCGTTTTTCTTGTTTTTCCCTATGTCCTTATAAGGACATTTTTTCACGGCCGTGTCCCAATTCACTAGCCGGGGCAGCAGTAATGTATTTCACGTGAGGAGTGGTGTTTATTTATATATTTCATTCTTTCTTCTTGGGTTTACCTGCGTTGAGATCAACTGTTCTGCAATTGTGTTCAACAACCCTAGTCTTTAGCACCCTATCCCATTACACTTCATTTTCCAAAACAGATTTTTTTTTGTGGCCCGCCACATAATGGCTTGGAAAATATCTGGCCCGCGGCCAAACTTAATTGCCGACCCCTGCTGTAGAATATAGTTGAAAGTTTTCCCTGGACAGGAGACTACAACATTTAGTATAACAGAAGCAGGATACTCTCATTTCAAAAGAAGCAACATGCAGTATTTATAAAACATGTATATACAATTATAGACCATGTTTACACTGGGCTTTAGCTATAAATGCTACACACTTGGTAGATCAGGTGAAGAACCGCTTGGAGAAGAGCCAACTGGAGGAAACACGACTGTAAGAAAAACATTTGAAAGTTGTGTCTCTCTTAAACCAGTGAAGTGAGGAAACTAAAGGCTAAAAGATTACCCAATTAAACCACACTAACATCTCTGCAGCTAGCTAACCTCACACTGTGCTGACTGGACAATGTGAAGACAGCAACAATGTCTGATAATACACAAATCTGGCATTAATACAATAAATGCATGCAATTGTTTTTTTTTTACAAAGCTCACCATTATAGAAAAATCAGTGTGTTTCATTCTGCGGTAAAATTCCAGCCCAAATCAGGACATTTAAAACCCTCAGTAGATGCATTATACAATAAATGCAAATGACTACAATTTTAAGGTGCAAAATCTGACATTTCTTTTTAAAGATGCAGTGGAATAAAGGCATCCTGAACAGTGTGATGTGTGTGTGTTGCGTGTGTTGTTCTCTTTGCTGTCATAGTCAGCGTAGATGGCAAAATGGCAGATTTGGCAACGTAGGTCATCTTCACTGATGTGTCCCACTGTTGTCTTGTTGGAGACTGCCAATGAATTTGGGTGTGGAGGCACTGTGTTCAGCACCAAGATCAACGATTTGTTACCAAACATCACTGGAGATGTATAATAATGAAGTAGAATACTGCACTACTGTACTTAAGTACTAAAACCACAACTCATTCTGTACCTGCACTTTACTCATAATTACTCTGTTACCTATTTAACTATTTCCTCACTTCCACACACACACTCTAGATATCTGCACATCTATGTAACACTGTATTTTTATATATTATGTCTTACTTCCAACGTATTTCCATGCAATACCATATGTCAGTATGTCTATAGTGTCTACGTTACTGTGTGTATTGTGATTGTGTTTACTGTGTATATTGTTTATACTGTAAAGTTACCTGTATATTCTATTTTATTTTACTATTCTACTTGTTGTAAACTTGCTGTTCTCTGCACACTCGTGTAAACCTGCACCCAAGTTCTTCACTCACATGTACACCTGTACTCTGTGACGTGACAATAAAATGAATATTGAATCTTGAAATTGCTTTATCTGTATCTATTGCAGTATGTTTTTTTCTTCTACTTCCACTTTTACTTTACTGAGTTTAATACTTTTTCTCTTATACATTATGTTTGTGCTGTTTCTTGTTACAATTATAAAAATGTTACAAGTCATTCCCAGATCATCACTGTCAGAGGTTTTGAAGAAACTCCTCATCATTGAGTGAATTAAGAGATCAAGCTGTTCTTATAAAAAGACCACGCTGCTCCCATTCTGCCTTTCACACTGCTGCCTACCTGCTTTGAGAACACTGGAGCTTAACATTGTTAGTTTGATTTAAGATGGAAGAACAAGAAACACCACTTTCAACACCTTTAACACCTTCAGCACCTTCAACATTGAGTGAAGGAGACCACCGCTATCCCTCAGAGACCATGTTTTCATTTTTTCGAGTGGGAAAGAAAAGAAAGCGATGCTTTAAAGGGGGAAGTGACATACTTGACATATTTTTTTTTTGTATAAATATTTAATGTTTGTTTTTACATATTAAACACTTGTATGTGGCCTATGACGGCTTGATTTGATTTTACAATGGTGACAGACCCACTGATGATCCCTTTATGTTGAATTGGTTAAAATATCCTAATGGCTTGCTCTTGCTGTCGATTCTCTTTAGCTGCTACAGCCAAAGGAATTGTGACAGTCCTTTAGCCTAAACATTTGAAATAATATAAACAATATGCAGTCTGTAAAAAATACACAACACAATACTGTACTTTTACTTTCAGTACATGAGTAGTACATTTTAAAATAATCTACTTGCAATACTTAAGCACTTCTATACTTCCACTTAAGTACTGTGCTTAAAGAACTCTTTCATTTCTACTCAAGTGACTTTATTTACTTATTTATTATATTTATTTCAATTTTTTTCCCATTTTCTCCCTATTTTTTTACGGCCAATTACCCAACCTACATATTAGGACTCCCCCTATCACTAGTGATGCCCCAACACACCAGGAGGATGAAGACTAGCACATGCCTCCTCCAATACATGTGAAGTCAGCCACCACTTCTTTTCAAACTTCTACTGATACAGCATTGAAGAGTAGCATCACAGCGCACTCGAAGGAAAGCGCACCGACTCGGTTCTGATACATCAGCTCACAGATGCCTTCAGTGCATCTTCAGTTATCATTACAGGTATTCTGATAACCCAACATAATGTTCATAAGGTCCTGCAACCAGTGGTCCTACCGTTTCAGAACAACAGGACAGTGCTGGTCCACATATCACTGCCATCTCAGCTGCTTTGCCAGAGCTATCTCTAATTGAAACTATGATGGATGCTATAAGATGCGCTATGAAACCGGGACCGCGTCTTTGTCACTAAGTGCCTATAGGATCTAGGATCCCAGTGGTGTTTAATGATATCTCATTTGGTTTGTATTTGGTTTGTGAGCGCTGCATCGTTGCTAGGTTATATGTATGTGGTGGAGTAATACATGGAGAAATTCTGTTACAGTGCATTACCAGCTGATAATGTCACTCATAAAATGGTCTGAGCACTGCAGGCTGACCTCCTACTTCTTCAAACTCTGCAGCAATGCTGGCAGCACTCATGCCTCTATTGTTTAAAACCAGCCCCTGGATATTACGCTGAACATGTGGACTTACATTCTTTGGAGGAATCTGGGGATGCCAGTTCTGAGTAAAACATATTCTAGAAGACTGCTGTATGATGTTAGCCGTTGTGCTGTATCTCAGTTTAGGAGAGTTTCTCACATCCTCAGAGAGCTTTCATTCCATGAGGTGCCATGAGGGTATTTTACCCAAAACACCAAATTTAACAGCCCTGCTCCCCATTCACACCTAACAATAACAAGTCACATGAAAATGGGAAGGGCAAAATTTACCCCTACGGGTTTACTCACTTTTGTTGTCAGTGGTTTAGACATTAATGGCTGTGTCTCTAGTTTTTTTGATGGCACAAATCTAAACAAATTTTATTATTAGTTATACAAGCTGTACACTGACTACTTTACTTCCATATCTTCAGTGTGTACTGTGTGTCATATCTTCAGTGTGTACATATGTTTGTGAGATACTGTAACTACATGGACACACTGTTGTGTGTGTGTGTGGGGGGGGGGGGGCTCTGTAGGTGTGTGTGGGTGTGAGGAAGTGATAGAGGCAAGCACCACAACATCATCCAGCAATGCCATGAGAAAGAGAGAGTATAAGGGAGAGAGAAAAAAGAGAGATAAACAGAGGGAGAGAGAGAAAGGGAGATAGAAAAAGACAGATAGAAAGAGAGACAGATGGAGAGACAGAACAGAGAGAGTGTGAGCGATGAGAGAGTGAGAGAGAGAAAGACAGAGAGGGGAGAGGAGAGCAGAGAGTAAGAGAAAAAGAGAGAAAGAGAAGGGAGAGGGAGAGAGATAGACCAGCTGCGAGAGAGAGAGCAGATGAAGAGAGAGAGGGAGATGGAAGAGAGTGAGAGAGAGCAGAGAGTGAGAAAATGAGAGAGAGAGGAGAGGGAGAGAGATAAGGAGAGACCGGCTGCGAGAAAGAGAGAGCAGATAAAGAGAGAGAGGGAGATGGGAGAGAGAAAGAGAGAGCAGATGAAGAGAGAGAGGGGGATGTAAGAGAGAGTGAGATGCAGAGAGAGAGAGAAAATGAGAGAGAGGGGAGAGGGAGATAGATAAGGAGAGGCAGACGGAGAGGGAGAGCAGAGAAGGTGAGAGAGAGAGAGAGAGAGAGAGAAAGAGAGAGAGAGAGAGAGTATAAAGGGGAGCGCGAGAGGCGAGTAAGAGGAGGAGGAGTAGGAGAGCGGAGCTCGAGCTCCGATCACGAGTCATGAGGAGAGGACGGAAACGGGGAGTTTAAGCGCGCGAGCTCTGCAGATGAGGGAGAGAAACGAGAATCGGGCATCAAAGAAGTAAGAGCGGTTTTACACGCACACACACACACATACACACACAGTGTAAATAAGGTGTGAATATGTTGATATCTTGTGTGCTTGACTCGTTAATTGTTGTATTTCAGCCTAAATTATGATTATAAACACCAGCGCTGACTGTGTAGTTTATATTAAAGAAATAAACAAACAAAGAATACAGGCAACAAGTTACTGCATCATTATTTTTTTATGTTTTATGGCCACATGCTGAGTGTTGTTTAAGGTTTACGCTCTTAAAACCATGCTAAGAGTCCCCCCAGTCACATCACTATACTACTTTTAGATTAGATCTTAGATTACAATGATATTGAATAAGACTCAATATTTCCTTCACTGATGCACTGCACTGGAACAACGTTCATTTCCGACGTTAGAATGGATTTAATCATGCACACTGATTTTAAATTGATTTAACATTGATTTATCGTTATGGTTTTAGACGTACTGTTTGTTTTACACTTTACTAACATTAAATATGTATATGCTGTTTGCCTTCTGTTCTCATACATTGAACCATCTTTCTGCAGTGTAGAAAAAAAAAAACACCGGAATAATAATTCTAAAAATTATGTTTATTATTAATATTTGAAGGGAGCTAATTTCACCTAAAAGCATTAATTTGAGTGTGAGTAGTTATAAGAGCACCAATCATTCAAAGTCTGTACTTAAATGAACATTGATTCAATGTTACAATTAAGACATTACAACTCTTTAGAACCTTTAACTGATTATTAGTTGCTGTTAAATAAAAAAATGGTTTAAAGTTTGTTATTCCATCATCAACATTAAAACATTTTATGCAGCCAAAAAAAGTATTGTTTCCTTAAATAAAAAAAAGACACAGTTCGATCTGAAGGATCATGTTGTACCTTTGTGAGTATGTTTGCACTGTGTGTACTTTGGTGAAGAAGAGTACTGACTGTGTACTCAATATGTGTATCTCTGTATGCATTTACTGATTTAAGCATTTACTGCTACCAAATATACTGTCATTGTTATAGGATGACTGTGTTAACCATAAAACATGTATAAGATTAGTATAGAACAAAATAGGTACATCATGAGGCTTCCTTTTTTTTAGATTTACGCACATATACAGATTCATATATTCGTGACAGTATAGAGAGAAAGAAGTAGTTACAAAACAGACAAGCAACATATAGTAAGGCAAGACAACAGACAGGGGGTGTTATTGTAATATTAAGTATTGAGCAGGTATGTTAAAAGAAGAGAGAAAGTAGTTATGTGAACTAACACATAAGTGAAGGGATCAGATGTTGAAAATGGGGACCAGATGTTGTTGTAGTGATTGATGTCATCTTTTATGGTAAATGTAAGTTTTTCCAAATTTGAGTGTTCAGTTAGCAGATGGTACCAGTGCTTTATTGATCATTTAGTCTTTCCTGTTGAGTAAAAAGATTTTTTTAGCCATTGTTGTATAAATGAAGATGAATGTTTGGAGATATTTTGAGGTTGATAAAGATGAAAAGTCAATCAGCAGGGCTACAGAAGGAGAGAGTGGGATGCTGAGGCTAAGGATCTTAGATAGATCTCCCATGACTTTCGACCAAAACTGTCTGACAAGGAGGCAGTTCCAGAATGCGCAATGGTACATAATATAATACATAATATTTTCACAATACACAAAACATAATCTATTTTCTCAGTGTTCTGCAGTTTGATCAGTTCCAAGAGATTGAACATGAAAAATATATATAATAATACTGTATAATAATTTTGTTTTGACATTTTCACAATTTGAAGACTAAATCTAAGCAAAGAGAATAAAATATTTTAGTTATGATCCATTAGTAATAACAACATCTATGCCACATGCATTAAAGCATACTGTGATGCAACGTAAAAGTTACACGATCAAAAATCACAATTACGTAGTGCTAACGCAGTCGTATGGTCTACAGAACACTTTTGAAAAAGTTACTTTTCAAAGTCACTCTAAGTATGGGTGCATAAATATTGATAATGTAAATGTTATTGGTGGATTGAGCAGCTGTTTTTTATTATTTAGCTTTTTGTTCTTTTTTTTTGTTCTTAACTTATAAAACAAGTTATAACCCTGTTGCGCTGTTTCTTTATGCACGTTCTGTATGAAAGACCTATGTTTTATTGAATTCTGTTCATTTGTTGTTTCAGTTTGAAGCCCTCTTTTGATTCAGCTCAGTCTGCCTGAACTGTATGTGGAACTGAGGATTAAAAGTCAAGTGGGCTTCCTCTCTGCGTGGGTTGAGAGGGAGAGCAAGATAGATAAAGAGCGAGAGAAAGGTAGAACACAAAAGAAAGAGAAATAGAAAAAGAAAGGGCAAGCATAGACCACTTTCAAAGGTGCTTTCCTCATTTAAGACTTAAGTTTTTCACACGTAAGGAGTAGTGAGCTATTTTTAGTTGCAGTTATAAACACAACACTGGGGGTTGTTGATGTAAACTCATGGTGGCTTGCAGTTTAATTTGATTTGAAGTGATGAAGTTATAGCTGTGGATAGATGAACAGTTGGGTGTGGTCAGATCGGTGCTCAGGGTGCTGTATTTTTAGATGTGGGGTTTAAAAACTAGGTTTTTAATGAGCTCTAAAATAGTTTTTAAGTAATACACAAATCAAAATGAGAAATGTAATCATAATGTAAACATATCTACTCACAGAGAGTATGGATGAGAGATGGATCTACTGGTTTAAAGACTACATATCTCTTCAAATATTGTATAGGAGATATCTCACTAGATAGGAATTTGCTTCTGAAACCTGTAAAGAATTTTCTTTTTATGTGGCAGAGATTTTCATTTTTTACATTGTGTTTGCACCATGTGTAATATAAAATATAATATAAAATTTGGAAATTCATTATAAGGGATATAAAAAAACTGTAGTTGTTATGTAATAACTAAAAATCTAAATTGTAACCGAAAATATATAATTGTAACCGACAATATCGTCCAGCTCTAATAGGAGATCCTTTCCAAAAACTACAAGGACAATTTGTTGCCAGTTAAATGCTTGTATTACAAACATCCAATCTGTTTTTATTAGACATTAGTGTAATCACTATGGCTGAGGGGGAGGTGGAGGTGGTTGTATGAGTTTATTCATAAACACTGTGGGTGTTTCTCAATAATATTATACCAATAATACCAAAAGTGTGAAGAGTTATGTTCTTGACAGAACGTTACCTTTCAAGAACAAACTCACAAGAACAGAGCACCTGCTGAGATGGTCTTTACCTGCTATTTTATTAGCTATTATTAATAAATAATAACATGGAGACCATAAACTAAGCCTTTTAGGTTGGTTACTGTTATCCAAAGCTAACCTTAGCTAAGACTATCATAGAAGTATAAAGTAGCCTCACAATATGACAGAATAATCAGTTGTTATTTTTATCAAATGAACTAAGATTTTAAAAATTTACTACCCATTTCTTGCCTTATAAAAAAAAAAAACAGAACCAGGAAAGCTGTTTATTTGAAATGCAATTATGTCTACATTGAATCGCCAATAAATTCTGGGTATTTCTGTTAATTTTCCTCTGCAAACAATACATCCTAGATTTTTTTCTTAACAATTGTTATTGAGTACTGGTATAGGTCTGTCAATAATTACATTATCGATTTATTGTACAATAAACGGACATGACCTGATTTTTAATAATTGTTATTTTTCTTTTGTGTTTATTTGTATGTTTGTTCACATATATAACGGAATAGGGTATTTTAGCCACTTATGCAATACCAGACGAATGCTTTAGTAACTGTGATTCCATTCACACAGTGTGGACTGAATTAGGTGAAAAAATAAGTATAGGCCTATATTTCCCAAAACTATATTTAACTAAAATTTTGCTGTCTTTAAAGGAGTATAAATGGCTATTTAATGTTATTCTATTATCTTCATTTCAGTGACATTTAATGATCTTAAAATTACAACGAGTTTGTTTATTGCACTAATTTCTGGGAGGAGATATTGTCCACAAAAATATTTAATATTTAAAAAATACCACTTGTTATTTTTATCAAATGAACTAAGATTAAAAAACGTTGCTACCGATTTCTTTCCTTATTTGTTTTTACAAGCAGAACCAGGAAAACTTTCTATTTTAAATACAAGGACATTCAAATTATAATTCTATTCATTTCAGCCAGTGAGTTGTAAACTGATACATTCTCATTTTTTACAATTGGGAACTTTAACTGTTATTGAGTATTGGAATGTGAATTGGGCAGTGGAAGATGATGAAAAACACAGGAATGCATACTGACAGTCTTGCAGTGCTGGTATTATGTTAATATCTACCTTGGCAAGGACATCAGGCCGGCTAGAATCAGGCCGGAAGGTCTCGCGTGCTGGAAAGCTTCTCTGGTTTTACTCTACAGAAGATCTCCCGTATGGATTTTCACTCATCACTAAAGAAAAGGGTGTAGAAATGCTTAGATTAGTCATGCCACTATACATTAAGATATGCTACACGACTCTACTTTCAGCTGTCTCTGACCTCATGCATAATTCCTGAAATGAGAATGGACTGCTACTTTCATGAGGATTAGTCTTGCTCTAATAAGCCAGACGCAATGGATGTGATGTAAATCATATGCAGATGAGTTACCTATAGGGCACTGGTGTGTAGTCACAGTCAAGATTTGACTTAACTTCTTAAACTGCACAAATGATTCTTGGTGTTTTTTACTGGGAAACCTAGAAAACTTATAATATTGTATTTTTCACACTGTAATGTGAACCGGATTATAAGGCGTATTATGTGACACTAGTAAGGAACAAGGGTGTCGTGTTTTCCTTTTAATTCAGCAGGTCTCCTGCTGGTGGTGAGGGGGAGGGGGGTAACTATAGTGAGTAAAGCTAAGTTAAGTAAACAAAACTGCAATAAAAAAAAACACAAGTTAAACGAGTGCTTGATGTTAATCTACTCAGATTTCTCTCCTGAAAACTGTTTATTTGGCTAAATGAAGTGCTTCCATTTATTTACAGCAAGCTTAGATTTCCAGATTTTCCAGTCTAAGGCTGGGTGCAGCAGCATTAGCATTAACAGCTAAGCGCTTACATATTATAAGGCCCACTGACGATTACGTTAACGTAGAGAACATAGAATCATGCTTAAAATTAACGTAGAAAAGCCAGTTTGCATTGCTTTCCATGTAGTTCCCAAATTGTAACTCTTAAGGTGTAATTAAAAATGCTCTATAAGACCTTGTGCTTAACACGTACAAACATCAAATTTAAACATATAGATTGTTCATATAGAATTTTCAGATTTTTGTAATTTCCACACAATGTACTGCTTTTTAACAGTTATAAATATGCTATATTCAGTTATAAATATGTTAAATTCATTGGATAAAATTATGCATCTATTTAAGGATGCACCGAATATTTGGCAACCAAATATAGTCAGCTAAAAATTGCAAAAAAAATCACTTTAATAACGATGGCTAGTTTATTGTAGGTCATATTGCAGTGTTTACTTACTTGCTGATCCAAGACCCAAAACTCTACCAAATGAGGTTAGGTTTAGCTTAAAGCTATCGACAGATAGGTGGGCTCCCTCTAGCTACAGGGCTGTGTGAAGACTAAGCTCACACAGGGATTTTGGTCTGTCATTAACTCAGCGAGTAATCCAGCTTGGAGTAACAGTTAGGTAGGGTTGCAGCTGAACTGCACCAGCCCATACAAGACCACCAGCATTACATACTGTCTCCCAGCTGTTAGAAACCAAGGCTGGCTACCATGTCTGAATCCCTTCTTTTAAAGGAATTGTAATTGTGTAAAATATATGTAAATATATATAGTAGGAACGCTGTAGTGTGCTTTGTTGGTATGTCTGCTGAAAACGTTTCATTTCGAAGGCATTACTGCTGTTTGTTCATCATCCACTCCTCCACTGAACACATAGACTTACCCTGCTTTCCCCCTTTCACAGTGGCCGCTCCTGATCTTCTGGACCCTAAAGCCGCCGCCCACAACTCCAAGCCCCGCCTTTCGTTCTCCGCCAAGCCGGTGGTGCTGAACACGCCTGACGATTTTGAGCCGCGAGTCAGCGTCATGCGTTGGAAAACTGTTCTGACCGTCTTTCTGCTGGTGGTGCTCTACCTGATCATAGGAGCCACCGTGTTCAAGGCTCTGGAGCAGCCACACGAGATCTCCCAAAAACTGGCCATCCTCAACAAAAAGCTCAATTTCCTCATAGAGCATCCCTGCGTCAACTCCACCGAACTGGAGGAATTAGTGAAGGTGAGGAGAGACACTCACACAAACACACTGTACAATGTTCTGCAAAGTTGCCTGAGCTCTGCATATATATTTACAGCTCTAAAAAAATAAGAGACCACTTAATGATTATGTTTTTCCTTGATTTGACCAAAATAAAACCTCTGGAATGTAATCAAGAGGAAGATGGATGATCACAAGCCCTCAAACCAAGCTGAACTGCTTGAATTCTTGCACCAGGAGTGGCATAAAGTTATCCAAAAGCAGCTTGTAAGACTGGTGGAGGAGAACATACAAAGTTGCATGAAAACTGTGATTAAAAACCAGGGTTATTCTACCAAATATTGATTTCTGAACTCTTAAAACTTTATAAATATGAACCTTTTTTCTTTGCATTATTTGAGGTCTGTTATTGCAGCCATTTCTGATTTTCTGCAAATAAATGCTCTAAATGACAATATTTTGATGTGGAATTTGGGAGAAATATTGTCTGTTGTTTATAAAATAAAACAACAACGTTCTTTCTACTCAAAAATATACCTATAAAAAGCAAAATTAGGGAAACTGATTCAGAAACTGAAGTGCTCTCTTCATTTTTTCCAGAGCTGTATATTTGATTCTGTCATTAATCTCAAGAAAATACCTGGCCCACCCTCTGTGGGGTGTGAACGTGTAGAGCCAGAGAAGCTTTGATGGCTTTTCTTGTTCTCTGCTTCAATTTTAAAAAATCTAATTTCATGAAAAAAAGAAAGCTCCTGATTGGAGAAGCTGGGAATGGTGCATGAATTATTGTGCCTCCAAAGGATCTTTTTTCTGTATCTGTTTCTGTATCTGTTTAGTCCTTCATATACATCTATCTGTCTATCCATCCATCCATACATCCATCCATCTGCTGGAGACCTTTATCAGACATCTAAAAACAAATCCTTCCCCCACAACCTCCACCCTCTTGTTCTCAACATCCTCTTGGGAAAAAAAAAAACTCATCCCCCATTCCAGCTAGCCTCATGCCCAGTAACTGTAGCCCCCATCCCCCTCTTAAGATCTCCTCTCCAGCTACTACAGCATGGTCAGCAGCAGCCCTGTTCCCTAACAACCTTCAGAAACGCAGAGCACAGTATGTTCAGAGAATGCTACTGATAAGAGCAGGGTTTAATACTCTGGTAGCTTGTGACTTGCAGCAGGTGCCTGCTGTAGTAAACAGAGTATAGCCTCAAGGCTTCATCCATCTTTACAAGGCTGGCTCTTTTTAATTCCTGGCTTTGAGGCAACAAATAGTTCTTAAATAATGATGTTATAAGTTCTTACTAATTTAGATCTAATTTGTCTTAGTTTAAAGGTGGTTGGCTTAAGGGACAAGTGGAAAGACTTATAAGAGACAGGCCCAGCAGCTACAGATTGTGATTGTCTGATATACAGTAGCTGTACTGGAAGGACGTCAACTGGATTTGCTTAAGTGTGTATTAGAAGGTATGTTTTTTTTAAAGGTAAATGTTTATTTTATATTTACTGTACTTGTCAGAAGCATTAATGCTTATAGTTATTGATTGTGACTGTTTGATCATGAAAAAGGGATTCTAACATCCCCAATCCCAAAGACAGTAATGACCATGAATTTTGTGAGATGTTAAAAACATATGGGGCCTTATTTTATCGATCTCTAGATGAGCCGTCAGCCGAGCACCGTGCAGCTGGATTTAAGGCGTGTTAGTGTGTCTTTGCAAAATGCATGTATTAATTATCTCAATTAATCATGGGTGTGTTTTGGGCGTAAAATGAAATAAATCCCTTTAAGAGTCAGGTGCAGTCTGTCTTTGGTGGATTGCTATTTGAACAGCGCACCGCATAGATAGAGAAACAGAGGTGTATTATACAAAACAGATCAGGTGCAGACAATCAGAAGCTGGGGGAGATGGAACACCATAGTGTCACTTGATCAGCAGACTCAGGAAAGTCCGGTGTGGGTGCATGCTGGGAATTTAAGTCTTTGTTGTGTGGTTCAGAGTCTAGAGCAGGCAGACTGAGAGCGTCAGGACTGACAGCTTTATTCATTCAACATTCTGTTAATCATTTGTTATAATCGGCAAAACACTGTAATCAACACCTCAGAACATCAACAGGTTACAAGTTTGCAACAAATCAACTCTAATCAACATTCCATTGCAGGTCTTTTGCAAGATATTGTAAGCAGCTTCCCCTGACTGCTGTTCTTCCAAAATAGTTTTCAACCACATTAATAAAAAAGTCCAAAAAGTCCAAAAGAATATTATGACTACCACAATACCAATACAGCCAGTTTGAGGATTCTAAATGATATATTCTAAAATTATTAGTTAAGGTATTATTAGGTCTGGTGGGACTTTTTGTCATAAAATCTCTCTTAACAGATCAGAGTGCTGGTCAAAATTGTCATAAGTATTTACATTTATTCTTATGGTTTAAACTAATTAAAGTATAAAAGTAAAAGTAATGTAAGGGATTAAAAAAATGTGATTAATGATAAAAGCTTGGGCAGCACCACAGGGTCCTATAGTGCACTACTCTATTGATATTTTTATTATTTCAATTATTTGTTAAATGCTCCACTGTGGGTTGTAAAGTGCAAAATAATCATATACTCATGAGGAAAGTCTTAGTGTGCTTGTGGGGCTTCTCTGGTCCAGCTTTTATGTCCTTTGTCTAGTGAAGAAGCTATAAAGTGTGTGTAGCGGTATTTAAGCACCATGGACAGCACCACACAGCTCTCTCTCTCTTTCTCTCTCTCTATGCCAGTGTACACAGTAGGGGGGTGGGGGGGCAGGGTGCACTGATGGGTTTACTGTCTCTGGGGTCAGTTCATCTGTGCTAATTTAATTTGTTTGTGTATTGTGGATTTGGAATTAGTTGGAAACACAGCAGTAATGAAAGTGTGTAATGGAGGAACTCGGATGACCTCAGGAAATCAGTTATGTTATTAGGAAAATTGCACTCCTCAGGAACTGAGGAAAATGAACAAACGCAGCACTATGCTCTCTCTCTTTCTCTCTTATTCTTTTTTTCCCTATTTGATGGGCAGGTGCTTGTCCTATCCCTTTACATGTCATGGTTTGATTGACATATCTATGTAGTCTTGTAAAGATGGCTTTTGAGTGGGAAACCTCAGGCTGTGCTGGAAGTTGGCTGTTTTTTTCTCACTCACCAGATCCATCATCTGCTCTTTTCTGGCTTTGAAGGAAGAGTCTGAAAAAAAAAAGAGAAACAGTGCTGCCTCAGTACTGTTAGATAATCCAGAGAGAACATGCTGCCTCTGTGATTACCTGCAACAGACACGAGCACAAAAAAAATCTATATTTTTTCCTTAAAGTAGGTTAGATTACTGTTTTTACTGCAGTGAAATTCAAGTTTTTTTCCTAATTTTTTCCCATTTTCTCCCTAATTTAGACGGCCAATTACTCAACCCAATCACTAGTAATGCCCCAAAACAACAGGAGGTTGAACACTAACACATGCTTCCTCCGATACATGTGAAGTCAGCCACCGCTTGTTTTCGAGCTGCTGCAGCATTGCCGAGTAGCATCACAGTGCTCTTGGAGGAAAGCACAGCGACTCGGTTCTGATACATCAGCTCACAGACACCCTGTGCTGCTGACATTACCCTAGGAGTGATGTAGGGAGAGAGCGCCATCTACCCACCCGGAGGGAGCATGGCCAATTTTGCTCCCTCTGAATGCCGGCAGCTTGATGGCAAAGCTGCATGAGCTGGGGTTCGAACCTGCGACCTCCTGCTCATAGTGGCAGCGCTTTAGACCGCTGGACCACTCGGCGCCCCCCTAAAATTTTAAAGTTAACAGAATGTCACACACTGATTTGCCTTATAGTTTCTTTTCTTTAAGTGAACTAAATGTAGATTAATTAGTCTTTAAGGTAAAAAATAACACTTTTTATCAGATCTAGAGCGCTTTTCTGAAGAATTCAACAAAGAAAAGGTCTCTGAAGCAGGGGTTGAGTATTGATAGTGCATCCAAAAGCATCCCACACATTTTTTCAATCGTGGGATAGTTGTGGGCCATGCAGCTGGCCATGACATAGCATCTGTGTCTTCACAGCAAGCCTTGACAGAAGCATATGGATGAGCATTGTCCTGTTGGCATCGAAATTATTAACATAACATTAAGTTGTCAAAGTGTCTGTAATTGTGATCAAAGTTGATCTGCTATTGGTTAAAATTGCCTACACCTAGACATGTAATGTGGCTTATCGTACATTAAATAGTCATGACCTCAATAGTTGTTTTCTAGCTGGAATTACAGATGATACAGTTTGTATCAGTTAAAGATAATCAATATCAAGCTAGGTAGACAAATGGCTTCCTAGCTTCAAAAACACAACGTCAAATTTGAAGAACCGTTTGGAGTCGCAGCAGCACACTTACAGAACAAGTCTCAAAGCTGGAGTGAAACTTCCAGTAAAGTGAGTTTTGCCAAAATTGTTATGTTGTGAGGTGGCAAGGGTGTGTGGGGTATGTGTGTGGGGGGTGTTGTCGGCAGCTGCTGAATGTAACTAATAAAGTAACTTGTAAATAGCTTACTTGCATTTAAAATCAAGTTATCCGTAATAAAGTTAATCAGTTAATCAGTATCCATAAAGTTAATAAGTAATCAGATTATATTTTCAAAATAACCATTTTTACTTACAGAAAAACTGAGTTAATGGAATTGTTGTAACATTGCTGGTAATTACCTTTTCTGTCGCCAGCATCAACACATGTTAATATTTAATTCTCCACGAGTAGAAACCTGCTCTAATGACAATTTCCAAGAGCTTTGAAATTGATTGAAACATGTTTTAGTCATTTTAGTAATTTTAGTCATTCAGTGCATTTTGTTCTCATTAGCCAAAGAAGGCAATCAGCTAGACCTAATGAACAAAGCAAAGCAGGAGTTCCAATTTGGGTCGAACCCCTAAACGAACCCCTCCTCCTCTGAGTGCTTTATTCAGGCTTGCTCTGGGCTCTCGCTTTTCAACAAGTATATGAGCTGAGTATATGAGCGTGCCGTGAAGAACAACCATCAGCGGGGGACTTGTGTAATATGAGGTTTTATTGATGGCTGTTAAAATTGACCAGTTTTTATTGATCCAATGGATTTGTGCTCTTTAGTGTAATGAGAAGGACAGCTCCACACAAAAGCCTCTAAAGCCGGGTTTTATGAGTTAGAATTAAGAACAAATGAGCGCAATATATCAAAAATGCATGTTAAATTTAGAATTCCCATCAATTCTTAGGCTGTCATTTTGTACTAATGGCCATTTGTGTTTCAGAGCTGAGACGTTTTTACTGCGTACATTTTTCCTATTAAATGTTACTATAAATGTTTGAATTACAAAGTCAGTAAGGATTCAAAATATAAGCATTGCTTGAGCGTAACAGCGCCATAAAACTGGTTACCTTACTAAAATTACCCCAAATAAACCAGATTTGGCAGAGTACACAGGATAATTGGTTTTCACCAAATAAAAACTACACCAGAGTTCATTTAGGACTGGGAAGAGCAGAGTACAGTTGTTTTGGTTTGCGTCTGAGAGCGATTACAGTAATTGCAACTGCCAAATGAAGGGAGAAAACGAAGCAGAGTCTGATTTAATTGGACTTACAAATTCCGATGTGAAAACACCTATACCCCGTTAAACCCTGTTTATAAGCACACTCACACTTTTCACTCTCATAACTGTATTACTGTTATAAATAATAGTATCAATTTTATAGGCTCTAAAATGTTAGATACAAGTGGGATGGGATGTTGGATACAAGATACAAGACACACTAAAGCAAATGGATGTCAAATAAATAATATAATAATACAGCAGTATATGTGCGGCCAGTGATACGATGGAAACTGGTTGCAGGATGTTTCTGCCGCTGTTTTCTGTTTCTAACTAAAAATAAAATGCTTACACTATCACTCACATTCACAGCCAGTGATGCATCTGCAACCCTAGAAGGTCCAGAGTTGAGCCTGCTAATCGAAATCAAAACATGATTTAGTCCTCTGTGTGAAGAATGAAGGGAAAAGGAAGCTATATTCAAGTGCAAAGTCATGTTTTCTTTAAACTCCATTTAAGTTCTAGGAACATCCATTATCAAACACTAGTCTAAAATAACCAACCGCAACAAACATATATCTAATGTTTTGTCCATTTTTTCATTATAGTGTTATAACCCATTAGCTTTTCTCTTAACTGTGTAAATCATTTTAAATGAATTGATCAATAGAGAAACACAAACAAACAAAATAATTAAACATAGACTAGAAATAAAAAGGTTGAATGAAGGTCAGGTATGTCACATGGGACTGGACTGGTACAGAACAAACCAAGGACAGAGAAAAACAAACAGAAGAACCAATTGATCAGGACAGCTAATGGGATTTGCTGAGGACAAACACTAGACAGGACAGAGGTACAGAAAAGAGCACGGACAGGACAGATGGGCAGGAAATGTATTGTTATCATCACTATTTTATGCAAGATATAAAAAAATCATAATATCACTCCTGACAGGTTACCATCTGTGTGCAATTGTATTCAAAACAAGAATATGCCTGAGTTGTTTGTGTGGAAATGGTTAGGATTCGGGTGGGATGATGCTCAACAGAGTACAGTCTGATATTCAGCAGTAGGCAGTAAAAACATTACAGATGGTTAAGGTATTTGTCATGTCAGCCATTGTCATCAGTCACTGTCACGTTCAGTCTTTGTGATTCTATGGAGACTATATTAAAGGCAGGGGTGAACGCAGTACACAGGGCTGAACTGTGGAAGATATCCGAGATATAACAGGTAGGGTTCAGGGAACTGGAACAGAAACAATAACTGGAATTACAATGGGGGTGGCAACCAGACACAGGTCTACCATACAGACACGGACAGAAATAAAGACACTGACAGTAACTGGACTGAAGCTGGGAACAGGAAGATAAATGAGTAGTGCTGGAGCAGGTAACCTTGGGCCAGGTAGTGGAGCAGGTGACCTGGGGTCAGGTATTGGCAGGTAGTGGAGCAGGTAGTAAAGCATGATTCTTAGGGGCAAGTACTTGGGCAGGTACATTTGGGGACAAATACTGGATCTGGTGACACTGGGGGGCACGTACTTTAGCAGGAGACCTGAGAGCAGGTATATCTGGTGGTAGGAACTGGAGTAGGGGGACTTGTGGGCAGGTATTAGAGCATTTGTCCTTTGGGCAGGTACTGGAGCCGGTGACCTGGGGGTAGAAACTGGAGTAGGGAGACTTGTGGGCAGTATTAGAGCATTTTGCCTTTGGGCAGGTATTGGAGCAAGTGACCTGGGGGTAGGAACTGGAGTAGGGAGACTTGTGGGCAGTATTAGAGCATTTTGCCTTTGGGCAGGTATTGGAGCAAGTGACCTGGGGGTAGGAACTGGAGTAGGGAGACTTGTGGGCAGTATTAGAGCATTTTGCCTTTGGGCAGGTATTGGAGCAAGTGACCTGGGGGTAGGAACTGGAGTAGGGGGACTTGTGGGCAGGTATTAGAGCATTTGTCCTTTGGGCAGGTACTGGAGCCGGTGACCTGGGGGTAGAAACTGGAGTAGGGAGACTTGTGGGCAGTATTAGAGCATTTGTATTTTGGGCAGGTACTGGAGCAAGTGACCTGGGGGTAGAAACTGGAGTAGGGAGACTTGTGGGCAGGTATTAGAGCATTTGTATTTTGGGCAGGTACTGGAGCAAGTGACCTGGGGGTAGAAACTGGAGTAGGGAGACTTGTGGGCAGTATTAGAGCATTTTGCCTTTGGGCAGGTATTGGAGCAAGTGACCTGGGGGTAGGAACTGGAGTAGGGGGACTTGTGGGCAGGTATCAGAGCATTTTGCCTTTGGGCAGGTATTGGAGCAAGTGACCTGGGGGTAGGAACTAGAGTAGGGAGACTTGTGGGCAGGTATTAGAGCATTTTGCCTTTGGGCAGGTATTGGAGCAAGTGACCTCTGGGTCAGTGCTGGAGTAGGGGGACTTGTGGGCAGGTATTAGAGAATTTGTCCTTTGGGCAGGTATTGGAGCAGGTGATCTCTGGGTCAGTGCTGAAACCTCAGCAGGTCATTAGATTTACTGGACACAGGCTAGACAGTAGACAGGAGGTCACGTGTAGGGCAGGAATCGATTGAGAGATTTATCAGGCTGATAAGTTACACACTGTCACGTACATTGATCGATGCCACTGTCACTAACAGTTATTGATTTCATTCCCACTTTCTAATTACGCTGGTTGTTAATGAAATGTATTGGGTCTTGAATTCAGCTCTTGAAGACTCTACTTGATGAGAGAGCTTGCTTGGCTGTTTTACCTGAATGGACCATTTTTTATATATTTTTAATTATTTCTGGATTTGTACACTTCTGTTTCCAGTTAAATATGAACAGTGAAATAAGTAGTAAGTAGTAATTGATGCAGATCATTTTACAAATATTACAAATTTAAGAAAATATTGATAGGTTAAAGTATCACAATATTATCGCTTGCTACACTGTATTAATTCTTATAACTACAATATAGATTTTGAACGAATAGCTGACATGTTAAGACTGGTATTAGAAAGTGGTTCATTTTGTGTCTTCTGGTCGCACTGTTCTGACTGGATAAAACAAATAAACTTCCCTGTGTTTCCCCTTTTGTGTTTGTATTTCTCTGTGTTTATTTACCCTCTGCACGTGCCCTGTGTGTATCCTGTCTCCTCCTCTGTTGCTCACCTGTTCATTTGTAGCTCCGCCCCTGAGACCCAGGTGTTTCCTGCTTCCTGTTCATGTCCACTATTATGTGTAGTCCGTGTTTTCTTTTCTCGCTTGTCGATCCTTGACCTTCCTGCACCCAACCGTGACACAAACATAAATGTGGTCTGGATTGAAAGTTTAGAATTAGTGAAAATTAGGTGTGTGACAAGACTTATAGAGAATTATAGCTATAATTTGATATTTGATACTCACTTTACCTCACAGCTTACAGCAACCTCCAAAGCCATTCCCGAATGTAACACTTCAGAATAAGTTTACATTGGGCTGTCACATGACTTAGCATGTCAGTGTAATAACGTGGTTTGTTATTACTGCAATATCAGTGGCTGCTTTGAGTAAGTGACAGATTTCGTGAGAACTTCAGTCCACTGGAGGCTTCCTCTGCTACTGCAAAGTTGACCGGAGGAAATTAGCAATGCAAATGGAAGCTGTACACCATTAGCACTTGTGTTCACGAGATTCTGCGATTCCGTACAGAGTACAGAGTTTTCAGCTCATTATGTCGAGCTGTTGTGGCTTGGTGGACATGGTGGACTTGGTTACACTTTAACAGAGTATTTTTGGTGCAGGCTGATGTTCTGTGGAGGTGCTAATGGTACTGGAAGTGAGGGGGTAATAGACTCGTGAGGTTTGGAGGTGTGGTCAGCATGCGGTGAGCTGGTTTGAAGCACGTTTGAAGCACGGAAACAGCTCACATAGAGGGATAGGCTTTGGAGAAAGATCACCCCTCTAGCTCTCTGATGATTTATTAATGATTTTACACCCCCTGTCTTTCATGCAACAGACACAGTCACACAAAAACACACAGACTAATGTTACCATTCAATCTTTCAATAATTACATTAATATGTATTAGGATTTTACATACAACAGTAATTTTAACTACACATTGATACTGTTTTTGTGAGAGAGTTTCTTATTGATGTCAAATAATATTTTCCATTATGGATACTAATTCAATTAGAACTTACTTTCGAATATCAGTATTATTCAGTAATAGTATTAGGTAGTACCAGGTAGTATTAGGTAGTATTTTTACAACACATCTCTTGGGATTTTTTTTACAGTAGTCTTTAGTGTTTATTCGTAATGGTGTTATTAAGAGGAAGATCCAGTAAACAGCAGTTTTGTAGATGGAAACACATTGTTCATGAGAGCAGTTCACAGAGAACAGTCACATTGTTTCGAGGTAGGGGTGGGTGATATTGGCCTAAAATAATATCACAATATTTCAGGGTTTTTCAGTGATAATATTGGCGATATGAAAAAAAGAGTTTTTTTTATATATACTATATATATATTATATATACGTACTAGTCCAAAAAGGAATATAAATAAGTTTAATTTAATATAAATATAAACATTTATACATTCAGTGTCACACCTTAGTCTTTAGTCTGTTTTTTTTTCTTTTTTTAGTTCTTTCTGTTTCTGTCTTGTTTTCTTGCTTGTTTTTTCTAGTTCTGCTTGTTTTGCTTCTTTCTTGTCTCCACCCAAGCCCTGCCTTGTCGTTAGTCTCATTTGTACCTCGTCCTTTGTCTTTGTCTTTATTTTTCCTTTATTTTTCTTCTGTTTTCCTCCTTGATAAAATTCAGCTTTAGCAGTAGTGAGGCTGGCTGAAAAAGAAGCCAGGAACAGTTGGTAATTTCTTAGGTCTGCATGATTTATCGGCAGCTCGGAGTTTGGAGCGTAGTTCCCTGAGTGTGTAATTTTTGAGCCATGGCTGCGGTTTGCTTGAGCTAATGGCTCGAGATGTTAGAGGACAGAGGTTGTCTAAACAGGAGCTTAGTGTGGACCTCTGTGTGTAACTATAGGTTTACATAGGATCTCCGGTGAATTTTGCGTTTTACATAAACTCTAAGACTAGGTCAGTGGCTGAACTGCACTTAGCAGGGCGTTACATGTGTTGAAAAGTAACATATTACATGGCAAAAATGTTAATAGTGTAAAAATGTCTTAAATTTATAACATTTCTAATTGTTGTTCATTTCGCTGGTTTGCAGTGCTGTTAGCCAATCAGGAGCGATATGTTTGCATGTATGAATATTCATGAACAAGAGCCAAAATCCTATCGTTTCTCCCCCCACCACTCCTTCATTGGACTAAAGCAGCTTTATACTGGATCACGGAGCACTTTTTTTACATAAAAAAACAGCTCACATCATTTATTCATACTAGAGACATACTAGACTAGACATTTTAAAATGAATGAACAAACAATGGAATGAGACCTTTAAAAAAATAATAGCGCATTACTGATTCCAAATGAATTGTGTGCATTAAGCCTTTAACATTGACAGCCCTTCTTCTGAATGTAAATCTAGGCATAAAAAGTCTCTATATACACATTCATTCACTCACACACAGACACACACACACACACACACACACACACACTTCATACAGTGATGGAGTGTGTCCCATGGCTCTGCTCCTCCTCTGAGATAAATGGTCATGCTGTTTTTGCTTAGGGGGTCTAATTAGGCGGAACCAGACACACACTTTACCACAGAGAGAGAGAGAGAGAGAGAGACAAAGTGGATGAGTAATGTGACATGCACACATAGAGTAAACACATGGGAATATATTACAGTTTATGTATGGAAATATGAAACACACACACACACAAGTACAGATAATTTGATAATTAACATTTCTTACATATCACCACTTAGTACTATGAAACATGTTTATCATTTTTGTAATCTAAATGTCTAAATGTATTTTGCCTTGCTTTTCAAAACTACATTAACCTACATTAATAGCGGACAAACAAGCAAAGCACAATACGTTTACATCAGCACTGCTATTTTAATTATACATTTACCTCACCAGTGCTTTTTATTTATAAACATGCAACAAAAAAGTGTCCTCCACAATCCCTTGATCTAAACCCAACTGAGATGAATGATTTTGGATGAGCTGGAGCTTAGAATACAACTATTTTGTGAAGAGTAATGCCAGGCTCACACTACAGGAATTTTTGGATCGTCAGTCATTGTGCTGTTCACACTACATGACTGGTTGTGGACCCATGGTTCTCTGTTTGTAGCCACTGGTCCTTACTCCCAGTCGCCGACTGGGTCGGATATCTAGCAAGCCAAATATATGCCAGGCATTTGCGTTTGGTCGGCGTTCAGTCGGCAACAACATGGTCAGCATCTTTCAGTAGTTCACACTACGTAACTGTGCGAGTGCCGAGAGATCCCCGATTTGGCTCAGAGCAGAGTTTTTGTCGGCGATCAACAGAAAACTGTCGGCGACTGAAAACTGGGATAAAATCATGTAGTGTGAACCTGGCATAAGTGAACTCATACCTAAAACTTTATATTACTATTTACTTCTATTTATTACAATTATTAACTCGTACTAACAGGCAGAGCATAAATATGAACTTAAACCTGCTATTTGTTGGCTCTTCCTGTCGACTTTCTCCCTTACTCTCTGCTCTGCATATCGTCGCTGTCCTATGAAAAACACATTTTTGTCAATTTTAGTTTACTACATAATTTGAACAAACAGTCCCTTACACTGTGCCAAAATTTATTGATGAGCAGACCAATAGAAACTCTTTAAAATGACCTGAAATAAACTCTTTTTACATTGACTTTCATTGAAAGTTTACAAGGTTTTTTCTCTCTCCTGTAAAGTTGCTGTTTTCGAGATAAGTGTTTTTCATTGGACAGCGACGATATGTACTGCTGGGGGGAGGGGGAAATAGGGAGGAGGGGGTGGACAGTGGGCTTTAAAAATCTTCCTGAAACACTGAAATAGAACTTGAACAAGATATTGTTCGTTACACATTTACTTTGGTCATTTCATTATTTTGGCACAACACAGCAAGTGTTTTTTTTTACTATTTGCATCCCTTTGTGAAACTCAACAAATGCATAAAGTGCTCCGTTACAGTTCTTGCTCAAAGTACAGAGAGTCAACAAAAGAAAAATAACAATAAGACAGTCTGAATAGCATGATTGCAATTCTAAAAGAACAAACAACACTATTTCATAAAAGCATAAAAGACCTTTTGTGATATCAATAGAAAATGTGCAAGGTAGACATGCCAATTTAAACTGATTATTCTGCTTTTGTTTTGCTCTTTACTTTTTTTTCCTCCTTTATAAACTTATTCATTCATTCGAGCACTCTCGTATTGTACATACACTGTCCCTCGCTTTAAGAAAGATGATAGCCAGACAGAGACCACTGCAAGAAGGATGCTTAGCCCTATGCCAATCTGATCTTTTATTTTTTAATTTTTTTAATTTTTATTTTTGGCTTATGAACCCACTGTCTTGTAATGTGAAGCAGCCTTGGATCAAACTCAAAGTCAAATTAGGATTTATAAAAAAGCTTAAAAGACTAAAAGTAATAAAAGAAGTTTAGAACATTGTGGAGACCATCATGCTAAAACACACAGCAGAGTCTTCTTTTATCATGAGAGATACAAAGCAGAGCACCTGATGAACTAGTGCAGGCTGAGTGAGTGCAGTAGTAGAGTAGATTAGAGTAGATAGAGTAGTAGAGTCTCTGTGGATAAGAGAGAGGGTGCATTTATCCTTCAGTGCACTCACTCTACAAATGCTGGGCTGTGTTTTTTTTTGTTTTTGTACCCAGACGCTGGGTTGAACTGTGTTTTTTTTTCTCAGTGCTGGGCAGTTTAAGGACTGAGCTGGTGTCTGGAGCATAGTAGCAACCCAGCTAATGAGTAGGTTCTCCCACACACAGCACATGAGGATTCTATAAAAAACGGAGTAAACAGAGTTCCAGAATTCTGTACAGAAAAGCTTGTTTCTGCATGTTTCACTTTTTGTTATGAGGTAAATATCATACTTGCTCTTTATATTGTGTCAGATTTGGATAAATGGGCAGATAGAAATGCTCTAACATGACTTGAAAAAAATCTTTTAACATTGAGCTCAATTTAAAAGCAAGTCTATTATGCTTGTGTTGAAATATCTGACTTATAATCTGATTTATGTCAATGAAAGAATTTGTTCTTAATTTTGTTTTGATTGCATTCAGTGACAAGAACATTAGTAGTGTCACACATTAGCCTGTGTCTGTCCTGTGTTTTTCCTTCTTTTGGTTTTCTGTGCTCCTGCCATCTGTTTTCCTGTTCTCAGCCACGTGCTTTTTTGAGCACATGGCATTGTTTTTTTTTATTGTCCTGTCCCCGCCCTAGCCCCGCCCTAGCCCTGCCCTAGCCCCGCCCTAGCCCTGCCCTAGTCATTAGTGTTATCACCTTGTGTTTCATTTGTAACTCCGCCCCCTCATTCCCTCCACAGAAGTCCCTAGTGTGTGCCTGTGTATAAATACCCCATGTGCTCATTTGTTCTCTGTCGTGCTTTTTGTTTGACCTCCTCTTGTTACTCTGTTTGAATCTTGTTTAATTGTGTTTGTTGAGCCTTGGACCTGCTGTGTTTTTGTCTACAGTGTTCTGGTTTGTTTTCTTTAGTTTTTTTTGTTTGCTTATTTTGCTTGTTTGTTTAAGTCTTTCAGTTTGTCCTTTGTTTTATAGTGTTTGCTTTAGTATCCTTATTCATTATAGTTCCTCCTAGTGTTTTGTTGTTTGTTTATTTTTGCTAAAAATGGAAAATAAAACCGACTTGCATTTGCATCCTGCCGCCTCTTCCTTGTTACAAGTAAGACCCTAAAGTTATTATTTTTTTTGTTTGCCTAATGTTTTTTTCACCACATTTAGGATTTTTTAGGTTTTTAATAGTGCTGTCAGGTTAAAAAAAAAATACAAACATTGGTCAGATGCTGTAAATACTGTATTGAATAATTATTTGTTTTTTGACAATAGATGGGTGGCACTCACAGTGATAATAAACTCTTAAACTCATCCCCACTTAATCCCCAACTCATCCCCAACTTCCAACTTATCAGAAATGTATTAAATGCAGCTTATTGGGGGTTTTATACATGTCTAGCCCACACCTTCTATTAGGCATGGTGCCAACAGAACAGGTTTGTGTTTTTTTGGCTCCTTTTTTGAGTTCTATTCTATTGACAGTTCTGCTCTACAGGGACTAGAGGAGTGTCTGTACATTTACACATATGTGTCAGCAACAGGTGTGACTGACAGCTGAATGCATTCATTAGAAAGCATGACCAAAAACATTAAAATGTATATGATAAGTTCAATGGCTCTTTACATAAGCACTGGTGGTTGGAGCTTATTAATGTTGTATTAATTGCAGTTTATTTATTTTTGCTGAGAATATAAGTTACATATCTAGGCAGTCAGCTAACCTGTCAGTTAACCTGGAGTTTCTGTTACAGATGCTATTGTATTGCTTGCTAGGCATTTTTTTACATTTTAGTGTCTTCAGCACTGTGAGTTTGAGGTAATGTGGCTCCACTTTATGTATTTATTTCCTTTTTTAAGTTTAGTTATTTTTAACTCAGTTCAGTGGTGTAGTGATTTCTTGAGCTGTTGAGCTGTTGGCTCATTTATTTTATTGATATGTAAAGAGTATTTATCCAAAGTACTGTGCGTTATTAAGATGTTTTTTGCAGACATGAGATGGGCTTTTGTTTTCTTTTTATTCAGCATTGTTTTTTGCTTTGGAACTCTCCCATGGATACCATTTTTAACCAGTCTGTTTCTTATTATTGAAACATTAAAAATAACCTGCAGTTCTTTAAATGTTTTTCTGGGTTCTTTTATGACCTCCTGGATGAGCTGTCCATGCCCTTTTGGAATATTTTCAGTCGGCACGTCACTAGTGGGAAGGTTCACCAGTGTGCCATGTTTTCTTATTGAATTTCTTCAGAAGTGATTAAATGATTTCCTGATTTTATCAACAGCAAATTCTCAAATGATTTATAGCTATTCTTCAGTCAGTTCTTTGCAGCAACTATATAGTGCAATATGAGTTATTGGGTGACAGGATAGGATATGAGAGAGAGAAGGACAGAGAGAGAGAGGAACAGAGAGAGAGAGAGAGATGCAGAGAGACACACAGAGCGATAATTAGAAGTCTTGCCAGAGTTTTGACAACTGAAGTGAGCTCAGTATGGTAGCAATTAAAGCGTCCAGCAGCCGCGTAGGAGAAAACCGCGAGCTGGTGCAGGATGACCTGCTTTAAAAAGGACTGGCTGACCTCACCTCTGTTCCTCTGCTACCCTGTGGTCTCTCTCTCTCTCTTTCTCTTTCTCTCTTTTTCTCTTTCTCCTCAGCCTCAACCCCTCTCACCCTTCCTTCACATGCTATCAGAGTCACTAACAGCTGTTAAGCCCACAGGGTATGCCAGGGCCAGTATACTTATGTCTGATGGTGTGTGTGTGTGTGTAATAGCTTAGGAGAGAGATCTCTCACACCCCTCGGCTATTGGTTGGGTCATATGTTCATATGCAAGTGTGACCTGTCCTCCCCACACAGCTGCCGAGTCAAAGCATCAAATGGATCTATTAGAGAATCCACATTAACATTACAAATAAGCTTATGTTAACTAGGGTCAGGTACATAATACCTCTGGCACACACTCATACGCGCACACACACACTGGTCTGAATTGGTACAATGTCACAATGGAAATTCAAACACACCCACAAACTAAAACACTGTTAGAAGCAAGGGGTCAACAGTAATGGCTACAAAGAAGCACACATACACAGATATTATATTACTTTAATTCTTTAACTGATGCTCAATCATATGGTAGAGCACATTTGCATCACTTTATCTCATTTAAAAAGGGTGTAGAACTTAACCCAGGTTGATTGTGCCATCTCTACCAATCAGCAGAAATGTAAATAGCTAATACAGTCCACTAGAAATCACTGTGTTTTTCAATAGTATGACTTTTATTTGTGATCCATTTTTCAAATGACTCCCCACTGTTTTTGGTGGAATTTTCACATTTAAACGCATCACCATTTTTCATTAGCATGTTAAAGACGCAGCTGTTTTGATGAATGGAATTGTCTATTTTAAAAACTAGCAATCTATCTCTATAGGTGAGCCGTCAACCCTGCACCGCATAGCTTGTCAGTGTGCCTTTGCTATCGTAACGTCGGGAAAAGTACACCTTGTTAACATTAAATAAACCAATCAGTGTGTCACTTGTTATTCCCTTTAAGAGCCAGGTGTGCTCTGACTTTGGCAGATTGGTATTTTAATGGCCATGTTCTCCATCACTAAAAACAATAAAAACAGCTGAACATGAGATTTAAAAGGCATTTTAATGTCTGGATATTGTTTGAAGTACTGATAGTACTGACCTGTGTGTTCAAGCTGTAAAGCTGCATGATCAGGTCATTTACTAAAATAGCAATTAGTTAAGGACATTAAATGGTTATGGAGAAGAATAATGTTGATTTATGCATTTATTCATGAGATGGCCTGTCAGTCTGTGTCTGAAATATGAAAATCCTTCTGTGATAAGATTTGATAATATAAGAATCATGGAAAGCATTATGTATAGGATGCATCATCACACTTTACACGCCTTGCACCATTGTTAAAATAGCTTCTGATTTCAGGAATAAATCTACCCTGACGGGCGTGGTGGTCTGGAAGTAAAGTGTGTTGTTGGTGGTGGGAAATACAGGTGCACCACTGACTGATTAAAACCCAGACAACAGTCAGCAATCAGCTGTCCAATCCTATTTTAGCCAAAAAGGGGTGCTGTGCGTCTACACACCAGCTTGTTAAATAAATAGAGCCCTATTTTAATGATCTATAGCGCACCAGTTAGTGGGGTGCCCTGTGTCTTTGGCAATTCTATTAATTATTAGAAGAGTAAAGAATAAAATAAAGAATAAAATAACATTGCTGTTCTCTTAAATGAACTGCTGGCTACCTTCACAGCGTAAACGTGCATGTCAGTTTCCTCTGCTGAGACGTACAAAAGCGCTGCACACTTAAGATAAGTATGAGCCAAAGTCATAGCACATCTGCTTCTTAAAGGAAATGAATACTGACACACTGATTGGTTTATTTCACACACCCATGATTAATTAAGAAAATTTGTACATGCCTTTTGCTCGTTCAAAGCTGCGCAAGGCATATTTTTTGTGCCCCTTACAATACCAAAGAGACACCGACACAAGATACGCAATTGACCAGGGCCCTAGTAGTGATTTTTAGGGCGCAACTGATGTATCCTTCTAAGTTCTCTGCTACCCAAAATTGTACCTCTGTAGCCCATGTCTGGCATTAGGCTTGAGTGTAGCAGTCTCATTATTATGTGTTACAGACAGTCCTGTTCTATTTTTAGATAAGACATGCAATCAATAAGTAAAAAAAATCCACAGCTCCCCATAAACACAACCATGCAGAAGTAAAACTGCAAGTTTCTTCCTATCAACTAAATGTTCATAAATAAAGGTATCTGACCTCTTTGGAAACAAAGATCACTGGAAGCTGCAGGAAGCCAATAAAGGAACACAGCAGGGGAGTAAAACAGATGAACGTCAGCACACAAGTTGTTACACTACAGATCAGTTGAAAGGGCTTAATGGTCCTCACAGGAATCCAAGCCAGGAGGGTTTTGCTGAAGGTATGATTTATGAGGACCCAAAGCTGAACAGGCAAGTTGGAAGCCAAAAAGTGTTGAAGGTAAAAAACGAAATGACTAAATTACCAAAATCTACAAAATAATAAATAGATGGGTGTTTTTTTTGTGATCAGGAATTTTATCGTCTCCCAAAATCTGAACAAAAAGGGAATGGGTAGCAACAGACAGCCAGAAAATAAATAATGAAGCATAAATCACAAATGTTTCTGTAGGTGCAATTATTCTGTAGGTGCAATTAAGTGATAAAGCTAGCTATGAGCAAGTGTCTGAGTTCAGAGCATACCTTGCAGAAAATCCAACATTTACAACACTGTCACGAATGCCAGACACAGGTGAGACACATGCACATTAAAGTCAGAGAATTTATTAAAGATAGTAACAGTATCACCAAGCACAGGTGTAGCTAACAACAGTAAGGCAGCATAAATAAACGACATACCAGATTGGTTGAAGCAGAAGGTCAAAAACAGAAGATTAACAGCACAAACCATAAGCAAGGCAGAGAGCAAGATCCAAAAACAGCCAAGGGTCTAAACCAGAACACAATCATAAACAGAGGGGCTAAGCTAAAGCAGTAGTCAGTAAACAAACAGGCAGAGCTCATAAACGAAAGGGAAAGAAGATAAAGAGAATGCGAGTTAGAAGAGCTAGAAACCAGATTCAACACCAGGCACAGAGAACAGGAAATGAGAGGTGTTTATACAGGGCAGCACAGGTGAGAACAATCAGACTAGTTAGTATGACGGAGAGTTCGTGAGAGGCAGTGGCACGTGACTGGGAGAGTCTGATGGAGAGAGCACAGGGGGATTCTGGGGAGTGTAGTTCTGAGTCACTGAATTAGAGTCAATCGTAGGCAGACAGGAAGTGGTTGGCCTAACAAACACACAAATCTGTCATGTTTCAACAGTTAAGGTGAAGTCGAGCAGTTGAACATTTAGGTACATTTTTGCTATGTTGTGTATATTGGAGTGAATTAACCATCCAAAATGATTTTATGTGATGTCCAGGTGTGATCCAGTTTTGTAGTATTGTCTTTTTAGCAGCAGTAAATGCAGAGAACAGTATCTTGCACTGTATCATCTTCATATACAAATTAGAGTTTATTCATTTAGGAAACATAAGCATAGATACCAATTGTATTAAACTTTCAGTATATCAGAATATCACTTATTTCCCAAATTTTACAATCAAAAGACATTTCCAGAACATATGCAAATAAATATGATGGATGGTGACTGTAGTATTAAAATTTTGAGTAAAATCCATGTGTTACCTAATTTTAGTCAGTAAAACATACTTGAGGAAAGATAATAAATATTACTAATCATTTTCACCTTATGATCTAAAAATATTTGGGTTCAGTTCACCACATATTCAGAAAAAAAAATATTACCTACACTAAACAGATGACACACAAAAAAATAAAATAAAGTTTACTTAACATTTCTTGATATATTACACAAAAAGTATATTTTCCCTATTGGTTCCTGTTGGCATTATTTATTTGCACACTCACTCACCATCAGTGTGAAGTTTCGCTTACCAAAGCTACCTTCGCTTGGGTAGTCAGTAACATTTGATACAGTTGTTGGTTGCCAGGTCATGTTGTAGGCTGTAAGAGCAAGTTACCATCCTCTGTACTGCAGATCAAGACTTTGTGCTGGATTAATATTCCCGGAAAATTGGCTGGCTTAATGGTGGCAGAGTGATTTTATCTGGTATTAAGAAACAGAAAGACAAGTTAAACTCACTGAATAAAAGTCAGTAATATCGATATCGATCAGAGAAAGGGTGAAATCCTGTTCATTGAAAACTCAGACCTCTGTAGCTCATTTACTCATAGTAAAAACAAAGTGTGTAGTTAAAGAAAAGTTTCTGACTAAGAGCTCTCTCTCTCTCTCTCTCTCTCTCTCTCTCTCTCTCTCTTTGACTGAACATAACCTGGAATCTGATTTATCCGCTCTGAAAGAAGACCGCTTAGATCGCTAAAATAGGGCCCATAGACACACATTGGGGGTCTTTTTTGCTGACCTACAGAAAGCCATGCAATCTACAGAGTGTGAAACATATGTCTTCAGACTCTGTTCCAAGGAATATTAATCTTTTCTTATAGCTTACAGCTCTGTGCTTATGCAGCACTTTGCAGCTCTGGAGAAACAGCATGTGTATGCTACTTCAAAATCAGCAATATGATTTTGATAAATGTGTATGTAGTGTGTGTGTTATTGTTATGTGAGTTGAAGGGTTTAGTATGTATATAGGTGTTGTTAGTGTTGCAGAATATCACTTTCAGGTCTTAAAGCCCTTTAAGCCCTTTTGTTAATTGGCATTGACGACTTGTTGGGTTGATAGATTGTTGAGTTGTCTATCAGTGATGGGAATACTGGCGTTGAAATAAACTGCGTAACTACGTGGGTTACGGGGGCGAGTAACACAAAAGTAATGCAATAGGTATTTTCACTAGTAACTAGTAGGGGTGTGACGAGATCTCGTAGCACGAGATCTCGCGAGATTAAAACGTGTGGATTTTTAAGCGGGATTGGCTGTTTCTCCTGAGAGAAAATTGATTTGGGGCTTTCATTTGGCGCCCCCTGTAGTGCAGCGCCCCTATGCACTTCAAGCATAGTCTTAATATGACTGGTTATGGTTATGCATAGTTAAATTACAAGAGATTTAGGAGAAAAAATTACAAACCATAGTCTTAATATGACTGGTTATGGTTTGCACTTATTGTTTGCACTAAATAAGACCTAGATAAGTTTTATTTAAATTTTTTATTCTTATTCTTATTTCTATTTCTTATAAAAAACCAGTCGGTTAAGTTTGCGTTTTATGATTTTGTCAAATAAAACTCCAGTTTTCATTTTTCATTTTTGACGTTTTCTTTAAAATTTTATTTTTAAATCTCGTCTCGTTCTCATGAACCCAATATCGTGTCTCGTCTCGTCTCGTGATATTAGTGTCTTGTCACACCCCTAGTAACTAGTTACTTTTACAGTGGAGTAACTCAGTTAGAAACTCAGTTACTTTTTTGGAGAAGTAACTAGTAACTATAACTAATTACTTTTTCAAAGTAACGTCTGATGACTATGTGTGTGTGTGTGTGTGTGTGTGTGTGTGTGTGTGTGTGTGTGTGTATGTGTGTGTGTTTCATGACCTGGCCTTTTATTCATGATGAATCTCAGTTATTCATTATTTAGGGAATGGAGGGGGATCATTTTAAAAAGAGCAAAATGTGCATTTAAGCACCACGGACAGCAACCAGGTCATGACACACTCTCTCTCTCCCGCTCTCTTTTACTGTACATCTCTCGATTTGATGGTGTCTCCATTTTTCTATTATCACTGTAATACTATCTAATGTCATTGCAGTCTTTTGCTTTCGGGTCAGATTTTTGGGTGTTTTCAGTATCTCTGTTGTATATATTTTGTGTTGTGAACTCTTATCGCATGTTTTGGTGCAGTTCACCAGGTCAGAGGAAATTGCAGTTGGATTATACTTGTCATTATGTATTGTGTCCATCCAGATAAATGCACCCCCAGCTCAGAGCGTACACATTACTCATGTCTCAGGGTAGTTAGATTTTCTTTCTGTAGGCAGGTAATCTGTATGCTTTCCCTGCAATGTGCAAGAAAACCCCCAAAGGACATGTGTAATTTACAGCTGTTTCTCTCAATGGAATGCTGTTTTTAAAAAAAAATGCTATATTATGTTCTTTGCTCAAAGCAATATTATGTAGCATTATTGTCTTTAAATGTTAGATTTGATATAATGTGGATGTTCCACTGACCTGAATTTGGGATAATAGCATCTCTGTCACTGCTACTCCAGGTCTGGTGACGTGGGCTACTATGTATTGCTGAGTCATATTTATGAAAATCCCTGTAATATTACTCTGCAGCCTCAGTCCACATGCTTCTTTCATTCAGTTACATATGCATAGGGTTGCTTTCAGAAATGAAAATAAGGGACGCCCACCGAATAGTAAATAGATAATTCCAAATATTTTTATATGTACATACATACAGGGGTTGGACAATGAAACTGAAACACCTGTTATTTTAGTGTGGGAGGTTTCATGGCTAAATTGGAGCAGCCTGGTGGTCAATCTTCATTAATTGCACATTATTGCACCAGTAAGAGCAGAGTGTGAAGGTTCAATTAGTAGGGTAAGAGCACAGTTTTGCTCAAAATATTACAATGCACACAAAATTATGGGTGACATATCAGAGTTCAAAAGAGGACAAATTGTTGGTGCACGTCTTGCTGGCGCATCTGTGACCAAGACAGCAAGTCTTTTGATGTTTCAAGAGCCACGGTATCCAGGGTAACGTCAGCATACCACCAAAAAGGACCAACCACATCCAAAAGGATTAACTGTGGATGCTTGTCTGAGGTTAAGTTGTCTGAAAGGGATGTTCGGGAGCTAACCCGGATTGAAGCCAAAAAAACATAAAACCACGGCTGCTCAAATGACGGCAGAATTCAGTTTGCACCTTAACTCTCCTGTTTCAACCAGAACTGTCCGTCAGGACAATAAATTATTGTGGTCTAAAACCAGGTGTTTTAGTTTCATTGTCCAGCCCCTGTATATTATTTATGTGAACATTTATGGAAATAGAGAACAAATCACTTCACATATTGGTTCAATACGGGACACAATATTTAATTTGAATGTGTTTTGTTGGACAGCAGTAGCTTTCTCCATGTCCTACCATGAACTCCATTCTTCTTTAATGTTTTCTTTATTGTAGATTTGTCAACAAAAATGTTAGCATGTGCCAGAGATTTCTGTAAGTCTTTAGCTCTAGGAGACTCTAAGATTCTTCCTCACCTCATTGATCATTCTGCGCTGTGCTCTTGCAGTCATCTTTACAGGATGACCACACCTAGAGAGAGTAGCAACAGTGCTGAACTTTCTCCATTTGTAGACCGTCTGTCTTACTGTGGACACGTGAACATCAAGACTGTTAGAGATACTTTTGTAAGTCAACATTTCTTGAACATAGGTCTTCTGAGAGGTCTTTTGTGTGAGGCATAACTCACATCAAGCAATGCTCCTTAAGAACAGCAAACTCAAAACTGGTGTGTGTTTTTATTATAGGGCAGGGCAGCTTTAACCAACACATCCAATCTCATTACATCCTGACTCCATTTAGCTCTTAGAAAAGTCTTTAACCTAGTGGTTCACATACTCCCCCCCCCCCCCCCTCACTGTGAATGATAACATGCTGTGTTCAATAAAACCATGCAAACACGTACTTTTTTGTGTGGTATTAGTTTAAGCAGACTATTGTTGTGACTTAGATGAAGATCAGAACACATTTAATGATCAATTTATGCAGAAATCCAAAGGGTAATCCCAAATGGTTTACATACTTTTTTTTTTTGAGAAGCACTAGTATATCAGTTTCCTCTAATAGAGTTAAGTAATGTATAGTTAGAGAAATTATTTATAATAACAGTCACTGTAGAAACTCCCCAATTGTGTCATTGCTAATTCTCACTCATGAGCTGGAACTCCATTGGTTGCTATGCATAACCGCAGGTTTTTAAAGTGCTGTTAGTGCTAACTGCCTGTTCTATTGTCAGCTAATAGATGCCTATGCTGGTTAGTGTCATACTGAGTGATGGAAGGAAAGAAGGTGTGATTTTCTCCATGCAGAGACAGTGATACAGTTATGCTCACTTGAACTGGTGGCCACATACGGCTTTTGCATCTCTTTAGATTGAATTGATCTTAGATCAGTTTAAGGTCTTAAAATCTAATCAGTAAATCTGATAAAACTGGATCATATTTTTTTCAGGGCATTTAAACGCTTACTCTGACTTCTTTCACTTTTCTGAGTTTCTGAATTCCGGTGTAAAAATTACATGATAAAAAGTACTTATCTTTGATGAATAGCACACCTCCGTTCTCCCACAGCGTTCTGAGATCCAGAAGTTTAACAGTTTGTCCAAACAGCCCTAAGACTGAGTGACACAGGGCATAATTTGCCCTGATAAATCAAGTTTTTTTTTTTTTTATCTTGCGAGATCTCGTACCACGAGATCTTGTCACACCCCTAGTGTGTTCATTATACAACATTAACCCTTATGCGATCTTCACATTCTGTTTACCCGTCCTACCAAAGCCCCTAAATAAAGCAGCCTAATTGAATTGTGAATTCGCCCAGATGATTTTTTCGATGGCTGGTGTGATGAACAGGAGAAAGGTGGATGGGAGGAAATGCTCTGGACATGGGAAGCTGAACACACTGTTGGCCCTGGAGTCATCCTTATGATGTTTGATGATGTGTGTATTAGAGAGATTTATAGTGTTTAAATGCTTTTATAATTTACAGGTCAAAAATGACCCATCAGACAATCTTTGTACCCTAGTGGTGTACAGCCCACATGGAAACATAAACTAAAACAAAGTATCACTCTTTCTAATGAATGGGTACCTTTAGGAAAAAATCATACAAATTCAAGTTGGAAAAAGATAGTTTAAGGTCTTTTTTCTGCTGCTAAACATGGTAGTGGGTCACTTTTGACCCTTAATACAACACAAGGGTTACAACATGTGTAGCGAGCTGGTATGTGGTGCTCCTGGGCAGTCCTGCTGTGTACGATCTATCTGAAGCCGGAACGACTCGGACAGATAAGAAGAGATAAGAAGGTAAACATTAGAGAACACAGATAAAAGCTTGGGAGAAGAAAACAGTGACAGCATCAACAGATCAATGAATATTATCCACACATGACCTGCCCCTCCCCATCCCCTCCGCAGAGTCGTGATCCTGTCCACAGAACAGAGCGTATAAACTAGAGAACACTTCTGTTTACTATAGAGCTGAATAATGAAAATGGCATTCATTTTTTCACACAGAGAGCGTTTTATCTCACACAATATGCAGTTTCACACTATAAAGGTCTTCTGAGGCTTCAGACACACACACACACTTACTCTCTCTCTCTCTCTCTCTCTCTCTCGCTCTCTCCCTCTCTCTCTCTCTCCGCATGCATGCAGGCTGTAACTAATACGTTACGAGTGGACAGGTGTTGTGTGAAAATTAGTCAGGCTGCTCCTCGTTTGACCTCATTAACTGTCTTTTAATGAGAACAGTGTCTCCATGGTTAGGACGAGATGCCCGACAAACAGGTTGTGATCAGTGTTCTTTGACCTGTCTGCTACAGAGATGTTTGCTGAGGTCATTTAGGTGTCAGTGTGTGTGTGTGAGTGTGTGTGTGTGTGTGTGTGTGTGTGTGTGTGTATGGTCCATTTCCAGCATTGTGAAGTTCTCAGTAACCCTAATTTTTTTGCTAATATCACGGTAATGGTTTAACATTTATTGTGGTCACGCCCCTGATGTGAATGTGAACACATGAACTGCACTTACCAAACAGATGGCAATGAATAAATGAATAATAGATCAGTGAGTTCATTTACATCTTCATAATCTGTTCATAGTCGGATTTCTACATCAAGTGTTCATTTAATCAGCATACACCATATTCTTTTTTTTTTCCATTTTCTCCCCAATTTACACGGCCAATTACCCAACCCACTCATTAGGACTCCCCCTATCACTAGTAATGCCCCAACACACCAGGAGGGTGAAGACTAACACATGCTTCCTCCGATACATGTGAAGTCAGTCACCGCATCTTTTCGAGCTGCTGCTGATGCAGCATTACCGAGCATCACAGCGCGCTCGGAGGAAAGCGCAGCGACTCGGTTCTGATACATCAGCTCACAGACGCCCTGTGCTGTGGACATCACCGTAGGAGTGATGTGAGGAGAGAGCGCCATCTACCCACCCGGAGGGAGCAGGGCCAATTTTGCTTCCTCTGAGCGCCGGCAGCTTGATGGCAAAGCTGCATGAGCGCGGGTTCAAACCTGCGACCTCCTGCTCATAGTGGCAGCGCTCGGCGCCCCCTTACACCATGTTCTCAGATCAGATAAATAAAAACCTGATCAATAAATCTGATAAAGCTGGATCATATTTTTTTCAGGGCATGTAAACGCTTACTCTGACTTCTTTCACTTTTGTAAGTCTCTGTATGCATGCAAACATAACTAGATAGGAGAGATGCTCTTTTAAAAAAGACTTATGCAGTCCTTGCATTAATATTAAGAAAGTGGTCAGAAGGGAAGAAGTGTCTACTATGAGAAATTATAAAAAAAGTATGATCCATATTGCTGGTAGAGTGGGTCCATGTTTACGGAAAGGTACTGTGGAAAGTAGAAAAGTGGAAAGTCCCATTGCCCATGAAACACAATATTTTATCATTGCCTTTTTACCCATATAAAAATGAACACATTGATCAGATTACTGACAACATCTGATTTTCTGCAGTTATCTGATTATTCATACATGAAAACGAACCCATTAACTGTATTTATGTACATTAATTCATCTTCAGTTAAGTCAACAAATTGATTTAGATTTAATCCTAATAAGTTCTTTTGTTAAACATTAACAACATGCAGGGCAGTATATGGAGATTTTCTGTTTATGATATCAGTATCATCTTACATATGTTAAACATGACAACATACCAACAATTACAAAAGTTGAAATTAGGATTGAATTTAATTTAACTGATTTTAGTAAAAGATTTATATACATAGTAGGCTACAAAGATAAATATGTATATACAATTTTTGCTTTGTTAGTTTTTTTTTTTGTTGCAACATTTGTGTCTATTTATAATCTCTGATAAGATAAGTTGTTCTGTTATACTTAACAGTGTATATGTGTATGTGTGTTACTGTTTACCTGGAAAAAAAAAGAATAAATAATATTAAGCAAATAAGTGATGAGCATAGACAAAAGAAATATCATAATTGATGATGTAATTAAATACTGTATACACTGTATGACCTTTTGCATAATTAGAGACCACAAACAAAGGTCAGTAACTGATGCAGTAAAAACATGTTATTCAATATAAGGATGTTTAAGGATCTAAATGTATGAATGTACTGTATGTTAATAATAATATCCTTTCTTCTGTTGTAGGAAGTGATTCATGCAATCCGAGTAGGAGTGAACCCATCAGGATATGCGTCCAATCAGACGAGTTTATGGGATCTCAGCAGCTCTTTCTTCTTTGCTGGAACTGTTATCACTACTATAGGTAACACACACACACACACACACACACACACACACCTGTTATCATTACTAAAAGACACAGACAGTCATTTTACAATGCATATTTAAATACGAATTTAAACTACTGTTTTTTTTATTTAGTTGGCATTTTTCAGGTTATCTGTCATAGTCTTTAAAACCTCTAGAGATGTTCTATAGTTTCTATATAGTTTCTATTTATTTAGTTATTTATTTCTTCATATATTTATTGTAGACTACATTCTGAATATCGTTGTTTATTGTCTTTATGTTTAAATATTGACTCAAAAAGCCTCAGGCAAAGAGATTTACATGTAAGAAAGAAATTAAGAAAAAAAAGAAAGATTTGCAGAAGAAAAATAGAAATAAAAGTGAAAGAGATTAGAGGGAGTAAAAATAAGAGAGAAAATGTAAGGAAAAAAAATGATATAGAAAGTAAACAAGAAAGAATAAACAGGTATATTCGGAAGCTAAAGGGAAGAAATAGAGGCAAAAAGAAGAAAGAAAGATAGATAGATAGATAGATAGATAGATAGATAGATAGATAGATAGATAGATAGATAGATAGATAGATAGATAGATAGATAGATAGATAGATAGATAGATAGATAGAAAGAAAAGGGTGATCAAGAATAAAATGGTAAAAAAAGAAACATATAGAAAGAGATTCCTTTTAAATGACACTTTGCTCACTGACTGTCATGGTTCACGTGTTGCTCGTTCCACATGTGTGATAACAGACACAGAGGCATCTTTGAAGATGTGTCATGTATTTGCATATGTCAGAAGCAGCTGTGCTGTGAGTCGACGTGTCTTCCTTTGGGTCTTATCTATCCAGAATCTTCTATCAGCACCTCACCCTTAAGGGCTCTTCTCATCTGCACATCTCTCTGAGAGCTCTGCACTCGCTCTCTTCACTCGGATGCGGCGCTCCGCCTGACTTTTAATTAATTTGGCTCAACGAGTCGAATCTCAGAAACACTAATTGCAATCAGCTGATTGGTAGAGAAACAGGCGATGCTTTAGTTAAAAGGTAAAGAGGAAAGTATAGGGCAGACTGTTGATGGAGAAGAGGGTGAACGGAAACGCTAATTGCACTGAGCTGAGTGTTTTCCTGAGTCCTCTTCTGATCAAGAAATCGTAAGCAGCCTCGCCCATTACCTCTGTCTAGTATTCTTCTGCGAACTAGACGGAACGAAAAGAGACACAGACAGAGGAAGAGAACAAGATGAATCACAAAGCCGTTTGATACCCCAGGGAAATCACTTCCTGCAGAATGTATCTGTGTCTGAATCTTCGCCCCGCCTCTTTAACCTGCTGCTCGGGTAATGGATTCAGGATTCTCTGCCCTCCTGCTACCTGCTCCCTGCAGTTTTCATGATTACAACACTTTTATTATGCAAATGATGTAATAAACGTTTCCGCAGCCTAGACTAGTCATCTCTGTTTTCTGTGATGTCATAGTTTCCTTATGTTTCCGGAAAGATAATAAGCAAACATTAAAGCTCTCAGTCTGAGAGGCTGTCAGAGACACAAGCATATATAGAATTAAATACTCTGATTCAGTAAATGCTCTCAAACAGAGAAACTGGAGAAGAGTTAGACTGTATTTATTGTTGAAATACAATGTTACTGTTACAGTATGAGCACTAGTGTCATGAGCAATAATGACTGCATAACTATTTTGCATATTTAGTATGACATAAATGTCATAAATGTTCACGTTGTGATCTAGTATTGTGATACATAATACTTTCACTCTAAAGAGAGGTCAGTTATTGTAATTATTAACAGAGTTTCCCAGTGATTTTATTCCCACTCAAAATATGCCACATCACTCATTTTTATGAACTGGACAGTTTGACTAAAGATCTATTAAAGATTCATCTGCCTTTTACAGTTTTCTGTAAAACAAGCCATGAAAATAAACTCAGGTTATATCAATCCTGTGCAAATCAAAAGGTGTGTCATTTTTCTCTCGCTGTCCTGTGCAATATGATCTCATATACGTATTTGCAATTTTTCGCAAATGTGAAGGCACTGTAGGATACCCTTATATATGTATATATATATATATATATATATATGTGTGTGTGTGTGTTATGAATATGTAGTTGATCCACTTTAAAATAGTGCTGAGCGGTATGGCCAAAAATACATATCACTGTATTTTTCAAGATGTTTTAAATTATTATTATTTTTTTATTATTATTATTATATATATATTTTTTTTTGCATGACTGGGCTTTAATATAGGTTTGTGAGTTACTGTACTGTTAGGAGTACATATAATATAAAACACTAAGGCTTTGAAGGCTTTGCTTAGTATAGGGTTTACTTTATCCCACAAAATTAAACAATATATGAAGAAATCAGACTTTATTATCAGAAAAACAGCAGAAGAATGTAAACAATAGACCTAAAAATATTTTAAATATTTCCATGTACATTATAAATGTAAATAAACTACTCAGTGTTTAAGTATTCAAGGAGATATTTCTCAAAAGCTCTTTTGCACAAGTAAGACACAAGTTTATAACTATGTTATTATTATTCTCCAGTCAAAAACTAGATTCAAATCATCCTTTACAGTATTAATATATTTAAAAGGGTTGTAGTTACTGCTCTATTTTACTGGGATAAAAACACTCATACAGTAGAAACAGAAGCAGGAGCTGCTCTGATTTCTCTCCAAGCAGAACAGAGCTAGACCAGTGTTTGACTCCACAGCTCAGCAGCGCCTCTAGTGGTATGGTGGTATGAGAGAAAGACATACCGGTTCTATTTCCCTCCACGGTATACCGACCAGCACTACTTCACTTTATTCTATTTATTCTAACTACTGACAACATTTCTCCCAGGAATGCAGAAAATGAGAAATGGTCAAGATAATGAAGTAGATGCAGAGCTTTCAGACCTCAAATAAAGCAGAATAGAGAAAACAAGTTCATATTCATTTACAAATAACAATACTAAATTTAAATTTGAACTCAGGAAGAGTTTAGAAATGAATATTTGATTTGCAGGCTCTCCGCAAGTCTTGTACACTGCTTTTGGGTGCACTTATGCTACCTCTGGCACAATAAAAATGGCAAACATGTATTATGCACATTGTTTGGAAGATGACTACAGTGTGTAAATCAAGGAACATCTTCTATTCGCTCATTTAATCTAAGTTTTTAGCCAATGGCAATTGAGCTCTTCCAACAAACAAAATACATATGTCACCCATTCCTTCCTTTTGGCTGAAATCAGTTACGCTCTCTACTATTTTAGTGTTTTTAATAAAAAAAATATTATTAACAACTAATTAACTGATTTATCTCCCAAAGTATTATATATATATTTTTCAGATATTTTTGTCCTGAAGTAAAAGTGCATTACACCACCTTCTCATATACATCTAAAAGATCTATAAAAGATTCAAACATACAGTATAATCAAAAACATGTTGGCATTCAGTTGGTGAGATTTTAGATGCATGGAACTGCCTGTGTGAATTATGATCAATAGAAGTGATCTTGAGCTTGTGATCTGTGATCCATAGCTAAAGATAAGTGAAGTGAAGGATCCTCTACTGCACTTTAGCCTGACTCTCCTCCGGATCAGCATCTCAGCTCAGCTGCATTTTGCCTTTCGGTAAAGAGTTCCCAAGATGACAACTGCAGCTACCATCCTTTCTGCTCCATTTCTTTTACCCTTACTGAGTTTAGTCCTCAAACTCATAGGCACACTGATTTGGTCTGACCAGAAGAGGTTGTCTCAGTCTGGATCTACTGAGCTATGGTTCGGTTTGTTTGCTGTGTGCAAACACTTTTCTAGATGCTTCAGTCTTTTAAACCAATTACAGGAAGATGAAGCATTCTACCATCACCTGTTAAACAACAGAAGAAGAAAAAGAACTGGTGGTGTAGATAAATCCCACTCTTATTCATGTGCACACGCATCGCGTAACAGTATGAGTGCAAACAGAAATGCTCATGATTCATCACTGTATATACTGTAACTGTAGATTAAACCATGTTTATGAACAGAAATAAAACAAAAGACATTTGAGACCGAATACTGTGAATACATAAATGCTACAAAAGCTACTGCATTTATGCAAAATAGTCCTAAAAAACAGCTTAATCAACACAAGCACCTGATGAAAGAATGAGAAAGAGAGATCAATTATCTATGTCATTCCACAGCAGCCACCACTGGATTAAATGTGAGGAACGTGTTTACTGGCCGTGGAAAAGCTGTGTAAAATGAGCAGAAGCTCTAAAGCTAGTCCTTTAGGATTTGTTGCCATCCTCATGGATCGACTCACAACTCATATGGTGTGATGCCGACTTTCCAACATTTCTTAGTGTTTTGGGTTCTTTGGTCTGGTTAAGTGGTGTCTCTGTCCCACTTGATGTTCTCTTTGGGGTGCTTGTACTTGGGGCATCAGTTTTGTACTCTGTCAGTTTTGTACTGTACCCTCGACCCGGCTCGCTGCTCATGGGCACTCCTAAGCTCCCTGAGGCATGGTGGCTCACAGCATACAGAGATTTGCTGTGGACCAGGCCTTTGATAACAGTTTCCGCGCTGTGTGCTTGTCAACATTCTAACTTAATTAGCGCTGATGCTAATGAGCAGAGGCTGCATCAGCAAAAAAAAATAAGCATAGACTTTATTACAGCAGTGGAAAAACAAGCTAACTGTGTCTGATCAGCAGTTACGTCAGACCTGGTTAAGTCCCAAATATTTCTGCTTTTCAGTTTCCATGCTGTTAAAAAAAGTTAATGCTGTTGTTGAATTCTAGTGCGACTGATGAATCTTTAGCCCTATCTAGACGGGATTAGTTTTTCAGGGGGACGTCTGTGAAAAATATTTCACAAATCAACTCAGTGATAAAACTCTTGCGTCCTGCAACTGAAAAAGACAGGAGGACCTGTGAGTTTTTTTTTTAGTTTTCACAGTCAGATGACATCGCGTTCAGTAGCTCCTCCATTTCCACTCGCTGCTGTGTTTACGCGTATCTCCATGGAAACGTGCACTCAAAGTGTAATTACAGTGCGTATCAGTGGACAAATAGCTATTTAATTAAACGCAAGAAAATGAAACTCAGAGATGTGCGTCCGGACGGGACTAAAATTTGTTCAGCAAAAAACAGTAAGTAATTCAGCCTGTAATTTTCTCACACACAGCTTGCAAAAGTATCCATACCCCTTGAACGTTTCCATATTTTGTCACGTAACAACCACAAACATAAATACATTTCATTGGAATTTAATGTGTAAGACCAACACAAAGACATAGAGTTGTAAAGTGGAAAGAAAATGATGCATGACTCAAAACATTTTCTACAAATAAAAAAAACTGAAAAGTGTGGTGTGCAAAAGTATTCAGCCTTTTCTCTGAGTGCAACCAATTGCATTCAGAAGTTGCCTGATGACTGCTAATGACTAACAAAAGAGTCCACCTGTGTGTAATCTCATCTCAGTACAAATACAGCTGCTCTGTGACGTGACGGCCTCAGTGGTTGGTTAAGAGAATATTGGGGAGTAAACAGCATCATGAAGTCCAAAGAACACACCAGACAGGTCAAGAATAAAGTTGTGGAGAGGTTTAAAGCAGGCTTTGGCTATAAAAAGATTTCCCAAGCTTTGAACATCTCACAGAGCACTGTTCAATCCATTATCCGGAAATGGAAAGAGTAGGGCACAGCTGTAAACCTACCAAGACAAGGCCGTCCACCAAAACCTACAGGCCAAGGAGAACAAGGAAAGCACTGATCAGCCAAGATGCAGCCAAGAGGCCTATGGTCACTCTGGAAGAAATGCAGAGATCCACAGCTCAGGTGGAAGAAGCTGTCCACAGGACAACTATTAGTCGTGCACTCAACAAATGTGGTCTTTATAGAAGAGTGGCAAGAAGAAAACCATCGTTAAAGGGAAACCATTAAAAAGTACTGTTTGTAGTTTGCCAGAAGCCATGTTGGGGACACAGCTAACATGTCGAACAAGGTGCTTTGATCAGATGAGACCAAAATTGAACAGTGACCCTAAACATAAAGCCAAGGCTACAATGAAATGGTTTAAAACAAAACACATTCATGTGTTAGAATGACCCAGTCAAAGTTCAGACTTAAATCCATTAGAGAACTTGTGGCAAGATCTTAAAACTGCTGTTCACAAACGCTCTCCATCAAATCTTACTGAGCTTGAGCTGTTTTGCAAAGAAGAATGGGCAAAACATTCAGTCACTACATGTGCCAAGCTTGTGGAGACTAGGGATGCAACGGTTCTCGGTATTTTATTGAACCTTTCGGTTGCGGCCTGTTCGGTTCGATACACCCAGATGAACCGTGATATTTCAGTGCCATGTAAGTGAGTAAGTGAGTATCTTTGTCCATGCCAGCGATGTGTATTTTTTTGCCCTGCCGGTGTGTTTTCCTACCTCCCTCTGTCTCTACCCCACAACCCCACCCGCCGCCCAATCGCTGTTTTTTCCTTTCTACAAAAGAAAGAAGACTTCAATTTGAGTTTGCTAATTCCCTGTTAAGAAAATAAGCAGCAATTAAAGGCAGACGCTGAAGATTTTTGAAGAGGCGACATCATCTTATAAATCCGCTGTTTGGGACCATTTTGGCTTCAGCATTGAGTTTGATGAACAAGGTAAAAGACAGCAGATAAAGCACAGTGTGATATCAGTTGCCTGGTTTTGACTAATGGTAAGAACAAGTGTTCCTTTTTTATAATAGATAATATATTATAGATAATAGATTTGAATTCATCTGTGCCTGTTTTCTATTTAATATTGGCTCTGCAAGTGTGAGTAGGAGCACCTTGTTGATTTGAAATAGAAAGGGCTAAAAATGTACTGCATATTGGAGCTAGATAATATTAATATTTCAAAACCAAACTGATATCGTGGCCCAAGAACCGCGATACAAACCAAACCGTGGCCACGCTGTACCGTTGCATCCCTAGTGGAGACATACCCTAAAAGACTTGCAGCTGAAATTGCAGCAAAAGGTGGTTCCACAAATGATTGACCCAGGGAGGCTGAATATTTTTCCACACTACACTTTTCTGTTTTTTTTTTTTTTTTTTTATGTTTGAATGTTTTGAATCATGCATAATTTCTCATTCCGGACAGGAATACAAACTTAGCGGACCTCCTATAAAAAAGAAAATTACCCCAGGACCCCCTGAGAAACTAATCCTGTCCGGATAGGTCTTTAGTGCAGTTGATAAATGTTAGCACCATTAATTAATGTTAGTATAGTTGGTGAATGTAAATGCAGTTGATAAATGTTCTTGCAGCTGAATGTTAGTGCAGTTGCTGATCGTTAGTACACTTGAATGTTAGTGCAGCTGAATATTATCCGAACTGTAGAAAGGAAAATGTAGAAAGGAAAATTATTTTATTATGAGCTTCAGGCTGCTTTGTGTAAAATGATCTGTTGAGTTAATCTTTCATCATCTAATATCACTGTTATAATATTTGTTTAAATAAAATAAAAGATATTGAATAGATCTCTTGTTCTTTTTTGTGATTTGGAACTATTAATATCGACCAGTACGAGATATTAGAGCTGAAACAGGCTACATTTGCCAGTATAGCAAGAACTGCAGGGGTCAGAGAAGGAAGCTTTTATGATGAAGTAGTAACACAGTGATCACTCTGAATGCAACAGATACGGTATGTGCACACAAGTCGTCCACCAATTAAGTAATTAAGTGAACCATGATTTTCATTTCTAAACCGGACACTGGTGGCTTTGTGGTCAGTGTGCTCCTAATAGCCTGGGGTAGAATTGGACAGGCGTGGAGAACCACAGTGGTTTTTAAAAAGTCACTCCTCATTCAGAGCCTCTTTTCAGCTCTCCACTGTGGCTTCTCCACAAGGCTATTATCCCTGACATGTCACACATGAACATATTTATATTCTTCTCCCAGCCTTATTTTCCTCCTTTCATTCTCCTCTATTAGCTGCTCTTTTTCTATACTTTATTCTCTCTTGTTCTTATTTCTTTAGTCTGTCTTTCCCAGGCTTTCTCAGTCACCCACTTATACTCACATGCTCTTTCTCTCTCTCTCTTTCTATCTGTCTCTTCCCCTCTTTCTCATTGTCTTGGTCCCCCCCCCCACCCCCCTCTCTTTCTCTCTAAACGAGAAGATCCTTACTGTGACAAGTTCTAACTAATGTGTTTTGACAGAGAAGGATGAAATACTGTATTCATTAATTCAGCACTCACTTTCAAAGCACTTGAGGTCCCTCACACCAGAGTGGCTTTCTCCTGGACTCTCAAGGGAACAGCCCAAGGGCAGGACTTTCCAATATACAGCTCTGGAAAAAATTCACTTCAGTTTCTGAATCAGTTCCTCTGATATTGCTACTTATAGGTATACTGTATGTTTGAGTAAAATAAACGTTGTTGTTTTGTTTTATAAACTACGGACAACATTTATCCCAAATTCCATATAGAATTATTGTCATTTAGTGCATTTATTTGCAGAAAAATGAGAAATGGCTGAAATAATAAAAAAGATGCAGAGCTTTCAGACCTCAAATAATGCGAAGAAAAAAAAGTTCATATTTATAAAGATTTAAGAGTTCAGAAATCAATATTTGGTGGAATAATCCTGTTTTTTAATCACAGTTTTCATGCATCTTGGCATGTTCTCCTCCACCAGTCTTACACACTGCTTTTGGATAAATTTATGTCACTCATGTTGCAATAATTCAAGCAGTTTAGCTTGGTTTGATGGCTTGGGATCATCCATCTTCCTCTTGATTAAATTCCAGAGGTTTTCAATTTGTTAAAATAAAAAAAAAATCATTATTTTTAAGTGGTCTCTTATTATTTTCCAGAGTTGTATAAAGATCAGCGTAGTTTGCCAAATTTAAGTGTTTTGGAATGGGCTTTGATTGATTTAAGAACCAATCAGATATTTAGAGAAGTCTAAACTTATTCAGTTATACTCAGTGGACCTATATACACACAAAACAGGATATATTTAAGCATGCCTACAAAAGCTCTGGGAGAACTGTGATATGGTCCTTTGTTTTCTGGAGTTCCATCCAGCAGCTCAAAGGGAAGATTGAGAGTGTCGTTTTTGATCCACTGTTGACACACATCTAATAACACTGCGCTCACACAGTCACATAGTGTAAACTACTAAAAGACGCTTGCTGAGCCGTCACTGAGTGAGAGGCCAGCCAGTAATAGACACCTGGCAAATATTTGGTATGCTAGATATCTGAACCAGTCTGCGACTGGGAGTCAGGAGAAGAAGCGGCTACCTACAGCCAATGGAATCATGGAGAAAGAGAGGACCACGGGTTCAAAATGCATTCCTGGAGAGTCTGACCACTTTCTGTAATGATCTGGGGTAGGTTTCCTGAAAGCTTTGTAACGCTAAGAACTTTGTTAACTCGTACTTAAGATTGATTTCCCAAACCCGCGTGTAACTAAAGTACTACTTAAACTTGCTCGCAGATTAACGAGTAACCTGACCCAGTTCATGTTCTTTATGTACTACTTAAATACTCTTTGAGAAACACTGGCAGAACTGGCTCGTTCTATTCTCACATCATTCGTTAGTTCCTTCGTTATTCCCTAAGACTGATCGTTTTTAGGAAACTCAGCCCTGATCATTAAATAACTGTTAAATTCTAGAGGGAGCCCACGAGTGAGTCCTATATAAATGGGGGTGTATAGAGCTCAAAGCTAAAAACTTTAAATTCTAAATAACATTTAACTATTTGTTCAGAGTATTCTTTAGATTTAGAAAGTAGAATAATGCATTTGACTAAAAAAGCAACAAATGGGTATGTTTCAGTTTATCTACAGAAAACTGCACAAAAAACACTCTAAACACACCAGCATCACTGCTACTGTGAGCTGATTGGTTGGCGAGCTGTTCTTGGAGATACAGGTAAAGCATGGTTAAGAGGCTTATAACTGAAGTTCAAAATGATAGCAAATGATGTCTGTGGTACAAAAACATCTTATATTGTTCTGTGTTAAAGACATAAGTACATAATTCAATATTAAACTCATCAGACTTTTTATAAACTCAGATGCTCAGTTGCATCATATGAACCCATTCATTTTGGACTCACTGCAAGTGCGTATTCTCCTATATAAATATTTTTGGGCATGGCATCGCTAGTTCTCATGTAATCGTGTACTTTATGACCCTGTGTCCACTAAAGGACTCACAATTACAGCACAACCTGTCGTGTAGATTGAACAGCACAACTAATGATGGCTCAAAAAGTTGTGCAGTGTGAACCTGGCATTATTGACTGTGCATACCTGTCAAGTCTCCCATTTTGGCCGGGAAACTACCGTATTTTACTCCTCTTTCCCGCTGTCCTCCCGTATTAGTATTTTCCCGTAAATTTCCCGTATTATATTAAAATAAAAAAATATATATTATTGAGGAGACAGGGAGCTGACTGCTCTGTGTCTCTTAACCAATCGTGCAGCCGGTTCAAGGAGAAACAGCCAATCAGCTTGCAAAGGAGGGTCAGTGTGGGGAAGCCACAGGCAGCTAGTCGGAGCTGCTGATGTTAAAACATATCTGGATATACAGCGATTTTTCTAAAAGAAAGGGAACGGTAGGCTAATCATGTAAACTGTGATGAGATTTTTCTGATAGCTGCTTAAAAATACTTGTCTCTGAAATAAAACACACAGATTAAACCTTTTAAAATAAAAAAAAACAGCTTGAACTAGAAATGTTAAAAATTAACTAAACTGATCAGGGGTGGAGTGATCAAAAGATTCATTTTGCAGAATTTGTGCACCCTTTGTTCAATTTTAAATCCATTAAATAAATAAAAATATATTATAAAAAAGAGTGCATTTATGCCAAAAAGACATGAAATCTTAACTTTTAAAAAAATATTTGGAAAAGTGTTTTTAATTTGGCTGTATTAAAAGAATGACATATGTAGGAATGTCCGCAACATTTCAGATTCTGATAATCTAATTGTAGTGTGTAAGTGGTTCACATGTGGTTATTTTATATTTTTTTGTAAACCTGTCTTAAAATGTAAGGGATACTAAACCTACGTTGGGCTGGTGGGACAACTTTAAGCGGACAGAGGAAAATATCCCTTATTTTTTAATCTAAAATTTGACAGGTATGGACTGTGTGAAAATAAGAAGTCAGTATTGGTAGTTATAACAGCTTTGACTACCTGATGATTTATAATTAATGTAAACCGATAGTTAATTATACAGTTACAATAGTTGTACCATGTTTGGCTGCTTGTAGAGATGCTTGTTTGGTCATTTAATGATGATTTATGATGTAGCGCTACTGACTGATTGGATTAATTGGATTTTAAGGTTTTAATTACAGCCCTGGTATAAATGTCCATCTGGACACTGGGGGTGACTTTGAGGGGATGTAAAAGAGAAAGAGAGAGATAGAAAAAAAACGGCGTTTCTATAAATGATCATGTGAGGTTGTATGAATGAGAGATTATGTATACTATACTTAGTGTGGGTTTATTTAAATAAGAGTTTGGAAAAACAGAAAGAAAAATAAATAAACATCAGACTTCAATTATTAATGTTAATGATGTTAATCGTCACATTATCCTGAAACACCCTTCACTCTCACACACAGTGTGTGTGTGTGTTTGTTTATTTCCTGCTGTAAAATCACTAAGCACAGCACTTTATTTGCCCTCAGCTTTGTTGATGCAGTTTTAAGCTTCTTGTGTGCTTTAGCTTCAGTTTTTGAAAAATGCACTTAGCCCTGAGCCTGGAGCTGCGGCGGAGCAGGAGCTGGAGTGTGTGATTCAACCGCAGCCCCTTGAGCGCACACACCACACAGAGGCAGACATTTTTACGCTACAGTAATTTACCCTCCTATCATAAAACTCAGATATGCAGTAAAACAGTTTTCTGCTTTATGTCCTTGGGTTGTTTCTGATGCTCAGCGTTATTTACTTGCACTTAAACTCTCAATCGTTAGGAGGAGTTACTGAATGATTTATTGTATGTGTATTAGGGGTGTCACGATTTCGATATTTCATGGTCTCGAGCCTCGAAGTCAAAAAGAGGATCGACGATCCCTCCCTCTAAGCTACGCAAGCATGTGCGCTACGCAAATGGTGCAGCACACTGTAGCCGACGCCGCTGCTCAAAGAGCCCTTTCTCCAAAGAATCTGGACATTCTCATATTCTTAAAGAAAAACTTGAAAATATAAAAATAACAGTTGTTTTGTCTAGCCTCAAATATGTTAATAGTTTTGGTACCTTAAGGAGCATCTTTCTCTCAGATAAAGTTAATAATATATCTTTGTTAAAGAAAAAAACATGTCATTCTCAGGGACCGAGTTTTATTTTTCATGTTTAACTGTTATAGTAGGATAGAGTTCAGTTTGTTAAGGCTCTAATTGTTCTATTATTTTGTACATGACTGTTCCTGTATTTTTTTATTATTTATTTTGTTATGTTGCACATTGCTGTTTTAATAGTGCACACTGCTGCTACCAAAAACAGCCACTCGATGGCATTACATATATATCTTAATTAAATTATTTAAATTTGACCATTAGTGCCTAATGTGGTGTATTAAAGATCACTTGTATCACTTTGCATCACTTATATCAAGCCCACCTTTTGAAATAAGATATTGTAAATTTGATGAATCAAACCAATAGAAAGAAAAAAAGAAAGAAAAGAAAAAAAGAAAGATCAAGAAAAAATCAAGAATCGAATCAAGGATTTAGAGAATCGTGACACCCCTAATGTGTATAAGAATTTCATGGTAGTTTATATAATATATAATACTGATTAATTAATAACAGACATGAAATCTTTATATCTATAACTGAATTATTTAGATTAGATACTGGATAGAACTGATTTATAGTGAATATTGAATAATTGAAAATTCATTGTAGTTACCAAATTAGATATTAAACAATGAATATCATGAACACAGTAGATAATAACGTATTATAATAGATAATAAAAATCTAGTTCACATAAGATGCTAAATTGTTCATAGCACATACTGAATAATGTACAATAGTTACTGTATATTTATTTTTATTTTCTATAGTGTAGTAGTAAATGCTTCCTAAAAACTCCAAAGTTTAACTGCACAATATACTATTTTAGTTTTATTATTTTTTATGTTATTATTTATTATTATTTAAGTATTATTTAAGGAGTGTATATTTCCTTTTTGCTGATTAATACAAATGAAAATTCACACTGCATCTGCAGGTTATACCTGCCATATATCATTTATTTTACTCCAGTGATTTTATAACATTGCAATGAACAGTACAGGCCAAAAGTTTTGGACACACCTTCTATTTTTCAATGCCTTTTCATGACTTTTTACATTGTAGATTCTCACTGAAGTTATCAAAATTATGAATGAACACATGTGGAGTTTTATGTACTTAACAAAAAAGGTGAAATAACAGAAAACATGTTTTATATTCTAGTTTCTTCAAAATAGCCCCCTTTGCTCTGATTACTGCTTTGCACACTCTTGGCATCATTCTCTCAATGAGCTTCAAGAAGTGGTCACCTGAAATGGTTTTCCATCAGTCTTGAAGGAAGGAGTTCCCTGAGGTGTTTAGCACGTGTTGCCCCTTTGCCTTCACTCTGTGGTCCAGCTCACCCCAAACCATCTGGATTGGGTTCAGGTCCGGTGACTGTGGAGTCCAGGTCATTTTTTGTTAAGTACATAAAACTCCACATGTGTTCATTCATAGTTTTGATGCCTTCAGTGAGAATCTATAATGTAAATAGTCATGAAAATAAAGAAAACGCACTGAATGAAAAGGTCTGTCCAAACTTTTGGCCTGTACTGTATATTGCAGAAATAAAAACTTTGCAGTGTATTTTACTCCAGTATCATGCAGCCTAACTTTAATGTATTCATTAAAAGTTCACTGATTATCTGTTTTTTAGTGTTTACAGTTTTAGAGTTCAGTTTCTATGTTTCTGTCCTCCCGCAGGGTTTGGGAATATTTCGCCTCACACAGAAGGGGGCCGGATTTTCTGTATTGTCTACGCTCTTCTGGGAATCCCTCTGTTCGGCTTCCTGCTGGCGGGAGTGGGTGACCAGCTGGGGACCATATTTGGGAAGGGCATTGCCAAAGTGGAGAAAATGATTGTGGTGAGTGTGTTGAATTGCTTGTACTACTCTTCAGTACAGACTATGGCCGTGTCTGTGTTTTCTGTTATCTGTTGAGAATTTTACAGGTTCAAACATATATAATTTTTTGACCATTTTTACAGATTTTCTTTAGTCCAGACTTTATACACATTTGCACGATTTTCACCGGACAAGAAGTATCTGACCACTGCTACACACAGTTTTTAGATTTCTGTTGTGTGTATATTAAATAATATCATGAAATGGTTGATGTTTGAGGGGCAGTGGATGTAGTGGCAGCTACAGTTTGAAAACCCTCTTTTTTGTTTTCTTCAGCAGAATATCATCAATCTTATTTTTCTTTGATTAGATGACCAGATATGATTCACGAACACATGGACCTCGAAACTCTTTTTTTAATAGTTAAGAGTGTTACAATAATATTGTAGAGATAAGTGTAGAAGTTTGCTTACATTAGATTATCTGTAAGAATAAAAAAAAATTGACAATTTTTTATCTTATATTAGATTTAAACGTGTTGGACACTGCTTAAACTGCTTAGACACTCCAGTAAAATATGTAAATAAGTTTCAGTTTTGATAATTAATTTCAACATTTTATGCTTGATGAGTGAAATCAGTTTAGTTAAACTAGACCATAATCCAAAAATGAAAAAAGGCCAAGAACAATAAATGCTAAATCACTTCCCAAAAAAGTGTTTTTCAAGGATTTAAGCAAACAGGGGGCCAAATTAACCCAAAACCATTAACTTATTATTTGGTTAAACCTCCTTTGGAAAAAAAATACTGAAATAAATCGCTTCCTATAACCATCAAAAAGCTTTTTACACCTCTTTGAAATTTTGAACTGCTCAAACTGCTCCAGGTCTGTCATATTTGAAGGTTGCCAACTTCCACCAGCAATTTTAAGATCTCTTCACAGGTATTTAATGGGAATTAGATACAGACTCATTGCTGGCCACTTCAGAACACTTCAGCGCGTTGTTTCCATCCATCTCTGGGTGTTTTTTTAAATATGTTTTGGGTCATTGTCCTGCTGGAAGGCTCATGACCTAGGAAGTAAGCCCAGCTTTTTGAAACTGGGCCCTACATTATGACAAGATTATACAAGATTCTTTAGTAACCTTCAGATTTTGATTCCTTGCACACAGTCAAGGCAACAAGTTCCAGAGGCAGCAAAACAACCTCAAAACATCTTTAAACTTCCACCATATTTGACATATTTGTAGGTACTGTGTTCCTTTCTTTGTAGGCTTCATTCGGTTTTCAGTAAACAGCAGAATGAATGATTGCTTTACCAAAAAAGCTTTTTTTTTGGTCTGATCTGTCCAGTCTAGCTTTTTTATGTCTATGTTTTAGCAAAGGGTCCTCTTGAGTCTCCTGCCATAGTGTTTCATTACATACAAATGTTCCAATGGTGACACGCTGACACTGATGCACCCTGAGCCTGCAGGACAGCTTGATTTTTTTTTTTTGTTAACTTGAGTGGGGCTGCTTATTCACCATCCAGACTATCCTATATCACAACCTTTTATCAACTTTTCTCTTCTGTTCACATCATGGAAGATTATCTTCAGTGCCATGGTTTATAAATGCCTTGGCTATGTTACGCAACGTGGACAAAGGAACATCACAATCTATGAAAGTGGACTTGTTACCTTGAGATATTTTGATATTTTTCCACAATTTTGGTTCTCAAGTTTTCAGACAGTTCTCTTCTCCTCTTTCTGTTCTCCAGGCTTAATGTTGCACACACAGACACACAATGCAAAGACTGAGTCAACATCTCTCCTTTTAATCTGGTTTTAGGTGTGATTTTTAAATTTACTTTCCACAATGGTGATTTTAACAAGCATCACATGCTTGAAACTAAATAATTTACCCACAATTTTGAAAAGGTGCCAATCATTTTGTCCGGCCAATTTTTGGAGTTTTGTGTGAAATTATGTGAATTTAGGCTTTTTTTTCTCTCTGTTTTCTTTTTGTGCTGTTCCAATATATACGACACTGTTACAACCCAAGTTGGCTCGTTTTAAAAATGGTTGCAACAAAGGGAACAGAAGGGAAGTGAGGAGACCAGACCAGAATTAGATGTTTCACAATCAGTGATTTATTTTAAAACTGCCAAACATCAACTTTAAACAATACCAAGGCCTAAGAGTCTTAAGGCCTAAGAGGAGCCAACGGTGACTGTGCCAAAGGAAAGAAAGAAACAAAACATAAACTTAATCTAAACTATTTATCCTAAACAAAAGAACAAAATAAAAACTACTACTTAAACTAACAACATAAGTACAAAAGAAGCACCCGCCTGCTAACCTAATGTATCTATACACAAAGACAGCTACATGATGGAAATGTATAAGGCGCCTTAACCTTACCTGTTGGACTCTTTGTATGGCACAAACAGGACTGAAAGATATTCCCTAAGGAATGACTACAAGAGCAAACACTCAGAATAAAGCACATGGCAGTGATGGTGGTAGTGAAGGTAGCAAGGGAACTAGAAGCACACACAGTAGGCCCCACTTCCTGTGTGAGCTCTAGCCGCCATCTTGGTGGTGACTGCAGGTTTTTATAGCCCATGGCTCCTCCCATGAAGGTCAGGTGGACTGCAACCTGCAGAGAAACATGAAAAAACACACACACAGAGAGGGAGAGCACACAGAACATATCCAGCACCCTAGGGCTAGACTTGCGCATATAAACTTGAAATAAACATGCACATAACAAATGACTTTACATGGAAAGGCTGAAATTCTTACCAAAAGGAATGCATTTCAGTTCAGCAGGTACACACTGTGATGTGGGAAATGTCTCTTGGGTTTCCATAGCAACCACATCTGAAATTCCTCTCCTGAGCATTTTAAAACATTTATGCATTTCTCTCTCTCTCTCTCACTCTCTCACTCTGACTAGGCTACTGTGGGAATAAGAAATAATGCTAGTCTGTGCTTCAGGTGGAGAGTCTCTCTCTCTCTCTCTCTCTCTCTCCTTCACAGCAGTTAATCAACAGCGCTCTCACTCTGAACATGTCCTCACAGGGCGATCGAGCGGTTGTCTTGTGCACTTTATCCCACCTCTGCCCATGTGCATCACAAGCCCAGCAGTTTCTGCTGGAAGTCTGACAGACCCACTAATCACAATCAGTCACACTGTTCTAGAGAAGAGTGAGCAGATTCTAATCAAGCAGCTCTAGTCAAGAAAATAAACACAGAAGATTGATGAGCTTCAAGATGGCACTTTTGGTTGACCCTCCGTCTTGTCATTTTATGGTGAATGCCTTTCAGTTCTGCATAAAGGACCAATCTTATTTCACCACTTAACCCTACCCCTCTGTTTTGCTTGTGCACACCAAGGGGTAGGGGTGTCCCGATTCTTTTTATGTTGAAGCGGTAGGGGGGGGAAGGGTATGGAGATTTTTCAGATACACACTTCAAACCGAGGGGTATGAGAAACACTGGCCGATTAGCACTATATTACTAGTTTATTATTATAATTACTATATTACAAGTTAAAATGTTTAACGGCCAAAATCTTTATAAAAAGAAGAAGCTGTAGCTAGCTAGCTAATTTTACTATTCCACCTTAAATATTGCAACAGACGGCAGGAGCTGCAGCTATTAAGGCGGAACAGAAAAATAATAAATCAAAAATAGTCACTGTGGAAAAGAGCATCTGCTAAATACCCTTAACTTCTTAACAGACCAGGAATTTTGGCAATTGTCTGCCTGACATTACACCAGTAAATCTTGAGTATTTCTATTTAAGAAAAAGCATAACTGTAATTGTAAAAGAAAAAAAATATTTAAGTAAATCTGCTAATGTCAGAATATAATGAATAAAATCATAAAATTTTCTTTTTCCTGAACGTGATTTTAAATTCAATATTTTCCTGAATACAAATCAAACAGTTAATTACCTTCAAACTTTAGTTTTGATATGTTTGTCTAATTTTTGTTTCTATTTTAACTTAGAAAACTGTAAAGGCTTTTATTTTTGCCAAGCTAAAATGTGCCAGCCATAACAGGAGAAATGTGATCCTTTAGTCTTGCTTCCAGTCATGGCATATTTAGTGTGTAGACAGTTGTGAGGTGTTATCTTGTGAGTGAGGTTGACTACCGGCTAGTGTGCTCATGGCAATGCAGTAGGTATGGATAGTTATTGGTAGGTATGGATGACCAGTTTTCATTCTTTAGCCATGTTCCAAATTTGTAATTCAGATTTCTCCTATATTACATTGAGAGTATTCGTCTGTTTCTCTCTAATTTTCTAAGAAAGCCGCTCAGGTGCTTGTGCAGTCTCTCGTCATCTCAAGACTTGACTACTGCAACTCTCTACTGGCTGGTCTTCTACTATGAGCCACCAAACACCTGCAACTGATTCAGAACACAGCAGCACGACTCGTCTTCAATCTTCCAAGTTCACTTGTGTGATTTCTTTTCTGTGTTCCCTCCACTGGCTTCATGCTGCTGCACACATCAGATTTAAATCCCAGGCGCTGGCCTACAAAGCCAAAAATGGACCAGCTCCTTTACACTTGATAGCAAGGGTCTCTTTGAGCCATTGAGCCTCAGAAATCAAACATCTCCACTTTTCTCTGTCCTGCACCAGATTGGTGGAATTAACTTCCATCAGGAGTCAGAACAGCAGAGTCACTCGAACTCAAAGTCACTCAAACGCAGACTAAAGACTCTTCTTTTTAAATTCCCAAATTAACACTTTTCTCCTATGTGACCAAACTTTATCGAAGCTTGGTGTATCTTTTCATCCTAGTCTTTAAAAAAAGCTATGGATATTTTCAAAATAATCAAAAATAATCACTGTTTATAAGAGCTTCTGCCAAATACCCATAACTCCTTAACAGGCCAGGAATTTTGGCAATTGTCTGCCTGACATTACACACTTAAATCTAGAGGATTTCTATTCAATTATATAAGCATTACATAAAAAGGTTTCATGTTTGATAAGGAACATATGCTGAAAAGCATAACAGTAATTGTAATAGAAAATATAAAAAAAAAGATTTAAGTAAATCTGTCAAATGTCAAAATATAATAAATAAAATCATAAGATTGTCTTTTTCCTGAGCTTGATTTTAAATTCAGTATTTTCCTGAATACAAATTAAACAGTTAATTTTCTCCAAACCTTTAGTTTTGTTATTTTTTCTAGTTTTTATGTTTATTTTCAATCATGCAGAATTAGGTTTGATTCCTGTTACTGATCTGGAATTATTAAGTGGAGTAGAGAGTGAACAGGCAGTTTCTCCTACAGTGTCCTGTGTCCTACAGTGTCCTGTAGGAGATTTCAAAACCCTCACATTTTCAGAGTGTAAATAGGTTCTTTTACTGCAGAAAAAATGGTTTTGTATCACCTACACCTGTACCCTGTATACAGGATAAGACTTGTTAATAGGTTAATGTAAATGTAAACATGAATGACCAGAGATGGAGTGAAGCCTAATTGTGGCTGTCAAATGGATTGTGCTGGAATTTATCATTCCTTGATCCACAGTGTTGTGGGTGTACTGGAAATACATCATAGAAAATATTACTTTTACTGTGTAGTTTAGTTTGACTTTAATTTTGTAAAAAAAAAAAAAAAAAAACTGTAAAGGCTTCTGTTATTGCCGAACTAAAAATATACAGTATGTGCCAACAATAACAGGAGAAGTGTGATATAAATCGTTCACTCTTGCTCCGGTAGCTTGAGTCTCTAAGGCAAACATGCTGTGCATACCTGAACTCTCAGGATTTTCAGAGTCCAGGTTCTTTCATATCCCCCCATTAAGTGCTGTATCAGACAGTGGAGAGTTCATTAGAGGCTCTTTCAGTTCATCAGACTGCAGCCGCATCAACTTTATTACCTGACCCGCCCCGACCAATGCTAGGTCAATGCTACGGGAGCTGGCAGCTGCCAGAGGTCTTCATTAGCAAAGACAATAGCTCTATTGCTCTCTCTCTATCTCTTATTCTCTCTCTCACACACCCCAGACAGACTCATACATATTTACAAAAGTTTGAACCTATATATATATAAAGGTTTCCCTTTATCAGAAAATACATGGTTATGTTGAATCATACAAGTTAATCTAATGATAATAGTGTGCTAATCTAATATGATACACATGCACTGTAAAAATAATAAAGTTTCGAGTTTTGAGGCAAACTAAAACTTTTCAGTTTTAAAGCAAACCAACACCAACTGTGCCAACTAGAAATCTTAAGTTTAGATAATTCATTTTTCATATATATTAAAGTCTAAAACTAAAAATTAATTGTAGTTTAGGCCCAATTTAAGTTTTATTAAATATGTACCTATAAGTGTAAGTTCTGCTGACTATCCTATATGATCAACAAACAAAATAAGCTAAGACAGATTTTACATAATCTTAATCATAAGTTCATGCACTGGGAGCAACACTAAATTTTTTATTAATTTGAGTTAGCAACTCTGATCATATGATATCACATTACATTTCTGTATTGATTCAGAGATGAACTTGCAGTTAAATAAACTTGCAGCAATGCAAATTCAACCAGCTGGACACAGCCAGCATATAATCACACCTAACAACACAAAACATAGTAACTTGCTCTTATAGCCTTCAACACTGAGGCCAGATTGTTAACTATTATATAACACATCCTGTATATAAAACCCAAGAGAAGGCAGCAGCAGCCTGTGGGGAATGACTACACACTGATGAGTGTGAGGTCGGCGGACACGCCCCATATGTAAATAGTGTGAAAAACATCAGGTGAAAACAACTGCAGAAATGCTCAGTAGACCTCATTCAATGAAAGAGTCAAACTGAGCATGTGCAGTAGTACAAAGAAGTTGCCTTGGCCTTAACTAGGGTTCAACTACAATTTGTAAAATGTACAAAAACAGATTATTTATTTAGACCAAACAAGAAACTTAATAATCCTTCAATATATCACATTAAAAATAACATTAAGGAGAACAATTTTAAGATTTTTTTTTTTTACAATGTGGACATAATTGGCTATTTTTGCAGACACCTGTGGTTTAAATGTGTAAAAATGTTTTTTTATTTATTATTATTATTCTTGTCAATTCTCAGAAACCCTTATTTTTTCACTTGCCAGTCCATTTTCTCACTTTAAACCCACCTGCATGTTATTAGAACTCAGATGTTTACATTATTTTATTATTTTCCTACATGATGCATGTGAGTTTTATTGTGGTTGTCTGATTTTCTGTACAAAGAACAGCTAACATTCATGTTTACATGTTTGTTTTATGACAGACTGTGCCTTTAAGACTGAAAACTAGTATGTCAAAAAAATCTGCACATACAGGTTTATAAAAAAGAGATCACTTAATTTTTTATTTTTATTTTACCATTTTGAAAACCTCTGGAATATAATCAAGAGGAAGATGGATGATCACAAGCCATCAAACCAAACTGAACTGCTTGAATTTTTGCACCAGGAGTGGCATTCAGAAATTGATTCAGAAACTGAAGTGGTCTCTTAATTTTTGTATTAGCTGTCCTGTATTGGGCCTTATTTAAAAAGCAGTCGGTGAAAAAATACACTCCGTACAACTTCAGAGTAAGTTAGTGGGGCTATACATCAGTAGCACTGCTAAATAGGTGGATATGTGTTAACTATGTTTCTCTATTAGCTCTTCATCGATGAGTTCATCTAGAGGGGTGATATTTGAATATAAAGCAGCATTTACACCAACGGTTTTACCTTGTGAACGGCCTAATTAGAGTACAAGCTACAGATTTACTTGTTAATTTGTGAGTAAGTTTACGCAGTACTTTAGTTAAGCACGGGTTTGGAAACACTTTTTATTTACCGATCAATCTTAAGTACGAGGTAACAAAGTTCTTAGTGTTATAAAGCTTTTGGGAAATACACCCCAGTTCATTAACAAGACCTTTCTGAGTTGCAGTGGGTTTGATAAAGCAGGCGCATTACTTAAATTATGTATTCAACAAACTGTTTTTACATAACATTTTGTTTGGACTTGGAAGTAAATGGAATGTTTTGATACCTGTATGATGTTTCACCAAAACAAAACTTTTATTTACATTTATTTTTAATTGTTTACACTCCACTCATTGTTTTGTCTGGTCTGTTAGAACTGCTGTTATTTCTTGCAGCTGTAGCTTATTTGTTGTCAGGAGTTTGCTTGTGTTTAGACTGATATTATTGGCTTTAACGAGTTGTTCACAGTAACGCTCTGCAGCCTGTTTTAACACAAAAGATAAGAGATTCTCAGTGCCTTCTCAGATACAGCCATATAAAATATGGATGAGACAGGCTAGCCAAATCCCTCCTTTAGATTCTCTCTCCATAACCAATATTTACGGCCTGGAGCAGAGTCAGTGCTGCACTGATTCTCACACCGAGGTGTGGTGAAATTAAACACAAACTAGCTGCAGCTTGGTTTGTGTGTGCGTGTGACTACAGGCAGAGCAAAGCTATGAAAAATAGAAAAGGTTTCTGTACCTATGCAGCACAAGAGCAGAAGTTACATCAATTTTAAAACCGCAAAAATCAATAAGAATGGTGGGGTGTAGTAGAATTGCTTTAAAAATGTTCATGTAGTGTGTAAACATTATTAATGTTTTAAAATGTGCTGTTCACAAACAGACCATTATGACACAGGCTGTGTTCAGACTGCAGGTAAATCAGATTTGTTTCTGAGGGCGTTTTCACACCAGCACTGTTTCGTCCGGTTAAAACGAACTTTGGGTCGTTTGTACCTTTAGTGCGGTTCGATCGAGCAGGTGTGAAAACAGTAATCAAAGGAACCGGACCGAGCTAAACCTGCTAGGGGAGGCGGTCTCGGTCCGGTCCCAAACGAACTCTGGAGCGGTTCACTTGTGGTGAGAACGTGATCCGGTCTCGATCTGACCCAGCTATTAAATAAAGTCCATTTATTTGATGCTAAACTGCTGATAAGGCGCAGTTTAATCTGATATATTAGCCAGATAATGCTAATTACCACAACTATGAACAAACGCTGTGACCATGCACGTTCAGCCTGTGCTGCATTCACTTCTCACAGCTACTATGCTGCGTTAACTACTCACGTGACTCAGTTTACTCTGTGTACATCTGTGCAGCACGACCAAACACTGTGTTTGAAAGCTCAGTGTTTCAGCGTTCAGTTTTGTGTTAACATTTACGTTTACATTTACATTTAAGGTATTTAGCAGACGCCCTTATCCAGAGCGACTTACAACAGTGTTAAACACAGATATTCCCACTGCAACAGAATCTTCTCGCTATATTTACTTTTTTCATATATTTTTATTTACTCCCACGCCAGACAGCTCTGACCAATCAGAGCACACAGTCTGCTTGCGTAATTTATTGGTTCGCATTTTGGTGCGTTTAGGTTTATGCCAGTGTGAAACCAAACCAAACAGAGGGAGAAAATGCTCCAAGTAAACAAACTTATCAACGGATCCGGACCAAAGAAACAGGTGTGAAAATGCTCTTAAATCATAGGTGCATTTCCCAAAAGAACTTTGTTAACTCATACTTATGTTTGATTTTCAATTAAAAAAAAGTTTCCCCAAACCCTTATGGAATGGAAGTACTATATGAATTTGCTTTCAAATGAATATCTTTAAAGAGGCACTAAATCCTAAACTACATATTTTTGAATTAATAGCTGATTTGTGTTTCTTTAAAGTAATTAAACATACAAGGCCTTCTTTCAGTCATTTCCACATCTGCAGCCTCCTTTCAGATTCAACTGTGTTTTAGGTGTGGATGATTTTTCTGTGTATTTTGGTACGTGGACACTCTAAATATGCAAATAAGTCAATCAGTAATACCTCCCCTCTGCTGACATCCAACCATCTCCGTCTCACCACTATCAGAGGCACACTGCTGCTGCTGCTGCAGCTCAGCCAATCAGCTCTCCCTCCTGCCCCACCTCTAAACCCATACATCACCCAGTGCCCCTTCTAAACTTCCCCTACCATTTTTAAGCATTTTTCAAATTTGAGCTGAGAGTGCAGTCAGCTAAAATCAGGAGGTTTAGTGGATTCTGATTGCAGTTCACCTCCAAAAACATCAGCTGTTAATTGTTTTCTTCTGGTTCTATATTGTATTGTATTGTATTGTATTGTATTGTATTGAACACGGGTGTCCACATGATAGAGCCCTTGGCATCAATGCTGCTTTATATGCAAATATCAACCCTCTAGGTGAACTCGGCAATGAAGAGCTCATAGAGAAACATAGCGTGGCCATGAGTGAAATAATGTCACTGCTTGATTTGGTCAAACAGCAGTTGGCAAAATATTTACCCAGAGTCTGACTGTGCAGCTCCTCTGTGTCCTCCGATTCTATGCTACAAGTAGATTCTTACAGACAGTAACTGTGCCATGCATGCACCTATATATAATTCCCACCAACATGCAAGAAAATTCACAAAAACTGGGATTAAAACAAGGGTTATTCCAGCAAATATTGATTTCTCTCTTAAAACTTTATGAATATAAACTTGTTTTCTTGCTTTGCATTATTTGAGGCCTGAAAGCTCTGCATCTTTTTTTTTGTTATTTCAGCCATTTCTCATTTTCTGCAAATAAATGCTCTAATTGACAATATTTCTGTTTGGAATTTGAGAGAAATGTTGTCCGTAGTCTATAGAATTAAAAAAAAAAAAAACATTTTTTAGAGCTGTATATTTAAACCCTGAAAGAAGCGTCAGATAAAGGTCATTAGGTACAATAAGTGATTGGAAATGTACATTTTAAAATATGGACAAAAGTTATTGAGATACAAGTGTGTAATGCATGCATAACACAACATTTTAGACATCTCTGCATGGTTGCGGTAGAGGTAGACTGTTGATAGCACATCTAATAGTATCAAAGACAAGGCAAGCTCTGAAGATGATAGCAGTTGGATAGCAGTTTTTATATCATAAAAAATGCACCTGTAGTGCAGCATAGATGATGCAGTTGTTCGATATATAATACACTGTGTATAGGACACTTTACCTAATACTGAAGTTAATGAGAAATAGTTTCTTATCTTATGAAAACAGTCTGACTTAAACATTAAGTCCTGAACATTTTCAGTAGTGCTTAGTAATATGTGAAATTTCTTCCATCCCACCACTTAAGTCACAAAATGAAACTATCCTATTTGTGCCGGCGTGACTCTTTGGCTTGGTCTTTTTGGCTGAATTGAATGGAATATAATTATACTCGATTGCCGTGCCATTTTCTGTTCTTGGACCCCCTCTACAATAGATAAGAGAACATTCATCTGCTTTATCGGTCCTGACTGAATGACCAGCAGACGTTGTTCACCACTGCAGAGAATGAGATCTCAGCGTGCGCATCCTTCTCATCTTCAGAAAGTAATAAAAATGAAAAACGACGTGAATAAAGACACGCAATATCAAAGCTGTTTAAAGGAAACATTCCCAGCTGACACTTGGCACATGTCCAAATAAAGCAGTTGAAAGTGTTTGTGAGCGCAGGAAATGAAAATAGAACTGCACAGTTCCGTCCAATTATCAGGCTTACCTCAGAGAAATGAAGCTATAAGCGCAGAACGATGATCATCGTTATCTCTCTTGATTCTTCTAATGCTTATTTTTAATCATGTTTTATAGAACTTAACCATGTGATTTATAGAATTGGCGGAGGAACAGTTTTGGTAAATATTCAAGATTGAAAAAATCTTGAAAAAAATATCTCTTCATTTAAAACCACAACCATAAAGCAGATTAACTGCAGTAAAGTGTAAATAGAAATGAGAGTTGACGATTTGTATCTGCTCATTCTGAGAGACTGTATGAGTGACTGAATGATAAAATATGCTAATTGCCTCACTGGTGCTGAGCGTGCTCTCTGAGATGTTTTGTAAGTCAGTTTGAGTCCAAATGTCAAATCCATAACAATGCAATTGGCCATTTACTGCAGAAGAACTCAGAAGAAGCACAAGCACTGAACACTGTAAGCATCTGCATCTCTCTCTCTCTATCTCTCTCTCTCTATCTATCTCTCCTTTTTTCTTTCTTTGGTTTCATATTGATATAGTCAAGCTATGGAAGGACACTCAGAAAATGTATAACCCAACTCGTCGTCGATTTGGTTCACTTTAGAAAACTCAGCATGGGTTGTTTTAGCCCAGCTGTGTTCAGTTAAGACATTTACCCAGAGTGCAGCTGTTACTCAAACCTTACTCAAAAAACTCAATTACAGAGTTAAAGCACGCCAGGCTGGCTTCAGAATGTAAAAATAGCTACATTTTAACTATTATCCTCCATGATTACCACGAATACACACACACAAACAGACAAACACATTAAGTAAATACATGTACACATTTAATGCGAAGCCACATAATACACACACAGTCTCTCATTGTCACAAATCTTGTATCTCCAAAACAGCAACTTTAAATAAGTCAAGTCAAGTCTGTACAGGACATACAAAGAATTGAAATTACATTACTCTCCTTCCCAAAAGTTACAGCATGTATAGAACATAAGATTATAAATATAAAAGAATGGAAGACACTAAATCTACGATACAACAAGGACACAGATAGACATACGTGAGACAAAAGACACAAGACAATAGTGCAATAGTGATGGGGGGTGATTAAGATGGAATGACAGTACAAGTATAAACAGAACCCGTGTAACAGTAGTGCCAATATAGAGGTATAATAGCTTAAGGCTGTTAAAGTGAATGAGTGTGCAAAGGTCTTAAACGTTCACAGTTGTAGGGGGAATTAAAGTGGGCAAGATACTGGGATAAGCAGTAGATAAGCAGTAGTGCAGATATGGGGTGTATGAGCACATCAGTTCTTTAAAAGGTTCCAGTACTGTGTTGGTGTGGGGCGGGAGGTGTAGAGCATGGAGAGAGTTAAGCATCCTCACAGCCTGGTGGATGGAGCTGTTCCTCAGTCTTCTGGTCCTAGCCACGAGACTTTGCAGTCTCCTCCCTGATGGAGTAATGAATAAATAAAACGTTCAATGGAAGTCAACATATAAAGAACAATTCTGAGTTCATTACAAAAAGCTTTTTATTGATATATTCATTATAACATTTTAGTTTCATTAAATTGTACTGTATATTTTATAATAAACTTTACTTACAGATGTCTGTATATCATGTCTTAGGAAAACCCAGATCAGTGACCTAGATAGTAGCTCTGCAGGCAAACTAGCCACACACAAACAAAATATTTCACAAAAAATATACATATTAGTTTTAGAAGAATACTACAGACGTGACACATTTATATTCCACCATTTATTCATGTTGATTCAAGCCCTGAAATCTACCTTAAAGATAAAAACTCAGCACTCATCCACAAACCAGTGGGAAGTGGCAGCCAATAGTGCACAGCGTACTCTCAACCGGAAATGACTATCCACCTGGAGGACTGCAACGGACACTACAGCATTTACCAAGGATAGAGTGCCAATCCATACCTGGGCACACAGTTATACATACATTTTATACACACTTCCACACATACACACCAGATCAATTTATTTTTTAACATACATTCCCTGCACTTAAATATGTAATTGTTATGTAATTACATTTAAATAGTAGCAACAAAATCTATAACAACACTGGAATTTAGTGAGTCAAGTTATCAGCACCAGGTTTTCAAGGTTTTTAGAGCTCTAGTCCTGAAAAATCACACGTGCAGACAGTTCAGTTTAGTGTTTTCCCCACTCTAATGCTCCACACTTAGCTAATGAAGTACTTGCTAATTAGCTGCTGAGATGAATCACGCTTTCGCCAGGCTCTTTAGGATAGGCAGTGAAGACTGCTGTCAGTTGCTGGCCATGCTCCCAGTCTTTGAAATACAGCCCGTCTTTGTTTTGTTGTTTGAAGCGGACCAGGCCACACGCAGTCAGAGCGACCAAGAAACTGCTCAATTAACTGATGCTTTAATAAACACTATGTGTAGATTCTGATTTATAAGCATAAAATTAGATAAAACATTTAAAAAGAGAAAAAAAAACATGTTAAAAAAATTCCAAAAATCTGCAAAAACATCACATTCCCAAAATATTTACAAGAATGCACCTGTTAGACATTTTGTACAGCAGTAAAGTTCATTAGCAATTAGCCTATGTCATAATGGACAAAAGAGTATGTGATAAGAAAGAGGTTAAATTCTATTTTATTATGATTTGGTTTTACATTATTTTCACATTAACTTCTTACAAACCTCTGGAGCATGTCAACATCTGCACAAGAAGCTCTCATCGTTTCCAGTTGATTTGTGGTCAGTGTTGTTACCAGTACATCAGCTGTGCTCTGCTGCCCACGGTCATGAAGCAGATGCAGACACATCTGTTCAGCTGTTGTAAAGTGTAGCACAACACAAGCCAATACAAGCCGAAGTTCTTTACCAGCCGAAAAGAAAACCACATTGTATACAGTAGCATGAACAACACTAAGCAGGAAGGCCTGGTACAGATATTATAGGGTGGACAAAATAACAGAAATAGCACCTATTTCACATACGTGTTCATACTGTTGGGTCACTTTATCTGAAACACCAGCCATATAGACTGTAGCTTGTCTGTAGACCGTTATTCGGCTGCACTAAAATGATTTACAATCCAAGTAATATCCAGAGAGCTGTGGTCATGCGTTAAGCCTTTTCCACTGATAGATAATGAGGGTGGAGTGCTGTTAAATTGTGAAGTAAAAAATGTTCTAGACTCTTTAGACCCTATCTTACACCCTGTGCAAGGCATGTTGCGAAGCTTGCTGCTGTCTTACACCCCGACAACAGGCTATTTTCATGCCTTCTGTCTGTGTCATTTAAATAGCAGTAGCACTTGTGAATATATATATCTCTGCCTATGGGTGTGGTGGTCTGGAAGTGAGGTGTGTTCAGGTACATTTCTGGCGTATTGCTATCTTGGCAATGGAAAACACAGGTGTGCGGCTGTCTGAATACATGAAAACAACCTAGACAGATGTTTACTATAATACATAATATCATACACAGACATGCCAGGTTGCAAAAATTAATTTCAGGGGAGATACCTCTGGAATTGGACATTGTATATCCAAAACATATTTGGAGGTGGTATATATATATATATATATATATATATATATATATATATATATATATATATATATATTAGGGGTGTCACGATTCTCTAAATCCTCAATTTGAATTTATGTCCGATTTTAGGGTCACGATTGGATTCGATTCTCAATTTTCTTTTTTCTTTTTTTCACAGCAGAGAGGCCTATGCCAGTTTTAGATTAGTCTATGGTCAGTCATTGGTTTGATTCATCAAATTTACAATATCTTATTTCAAAAGGTGGGCTTCATATAAGTGATGCAAAGTGATACAAGTGATCTGTAATACACCACATTAGGCACTAATGATCAAATTTAAATAATTTAATTAAGATATATATGTAATGCCATCGAGTGGCTGTTTTTGGTAGCAGCAGTGTGCACTATTAAAACAGCAATGTGCAACATAACAAAATAAATAATAAAAAACAGGAACAGTCATCCTCTTTTTAACTTCGAGGCTTGAGACCATGACATCATTTCGATCGATTTCGATGAAATATGTGTGTGTGTATAGTTACATTAACTCACCTCAACATTCCTTTTGCAATCATTTAGTCCCCCATGGCCAATGCTAAAATCACTATTACTATAACTGTATAGCCCAAGACTTTCATTGTTTTTTACTTTTACCAGACATTGTTATACTTTAGAGAATTCAGAGGCAAAAAGAGTTTTGATGGAAGCCATAATTCTCCTTCTCTTACTCACTAAACGCATCCCGTCCACTGCCTGCCCACACTAAAGACTGATTGGCTGATTCACAGACTCTTTGTAGAGAACAGGCCAATCAGAACCCTCTCTGTTTTGCATGCGCTTCATAAATATGCACACGAGATGAAAGCCTTTTTCTCCTTCTCCTTCTCTTTCTCACACACGATTGGGGAAAAAAGTCTGTGGTGCCAGCGTGTATGTTTGTGTTCACTCTTGGGCCACTCATTCTAGATATAAATATATCTAGAACAGAGATGTGCATTCTGTGATGAAGACCTGCAGAAACACTGATCCTTTGAAGATTGGACACTTCTGTTTAATGCTTTGAGAGAAAACCTCCTGACAAATGGACGAATTTCTATGCAAAGCTAGGAGGGATTATCCTTCTCTTGTTAAGTTCCTGTTTTAGAGGTAGACACTTGTTGCAGGACAAAGTTTGTTGAAAGACATTATTCAAAATGAACTCTTTAAGAGTATACAGTATATATGTACTCACTGTGGCAGCATATAACAACAAAGACAGCATGAAGAGCTTCTTTTATACAGTAGCATAAAACATGTCAGCACACAAAGCCCCAGTTCTACATAATAAAAGTATTTTGTGAGCAGCGTGAACTTGCGGCTCATCTCCCAGGTGAGAGATTTTGATCAGTTGAAGGATAATCTGAATGAATTGTTGTCAAGACCATGGGTTTAATAGAGATGTACAATGATACACATACTGTAAGTGTACCTGCTGCTTTGCTGTGAATGTGACTCTCTTTCATATCTCTCTCTCTCTCCCTCCTTCTCTCTCTCTTTCTCTCCTTCTCTCTCTTTCTCTCTCTCTATCCTTGTTACCGAGCAAGCTCTATAATTCTGTGATGGATGTGTGTCACTATAATTTACTGAAAGTGCCTCTCGCAGCATTTATGACCTGCCCAATGTCATCTCTCTCTCCCTCTCTCTCTCTCTCTCTCTATCTATCTAAATCTCTCCCTTATACACACTCTTATTTTGTAGTATATCCTTGCTGTCATAGCACAAGCTCTTATGTCACGTGTACATGCAAGGTCATCTAAAGCTTATTATGCAAGGGTGTTTCATTTTCTCTCATCCAGGGTGAGTTACAGTGTAATCTTATACAGCTAGACTAATGTAGCATGAGATGTTCTGCTCAAGGATACACGCCCCCAATCAAACCCGATCTGACCTCAGCTGACCTTTACACTTTGTGAACCTTTTATGATGAACGGACCAATAGAAACAGTCCAAAATCGCTTGGAAACCAATCTTATTGCATGAGCCTGAGCACGTACTTTACAGTCCATGCTGCTCTGAACTCACATTAATGTAGACAAACTAATGGCTAAATGTGCTACTAATGTCTCTTTGAGTGATGCCATAAAGGAATCAATTTTTGTTTCCTCAAGAACCGAATGGTGATTCATTGGGCGATTCATTGACTGACACATGGATTCAACATATACAGCTCTGGAAAAAAAAATAAGAGACCACTTAAAAGTGAGTTTCTTTGATTTTACACAATTGAAAACTTCTGGAATATAATCAAGAGGAAGATGTATGATCATAACCATCAAACCAAGCTGAACTGCTTGAATTTTTGCACCAGGAGTGGCATAAAGTTATCCAAAAGCAGTGTGTAAGACTGGTGGAGGAGAACATGCCAAGATGCACAAAAAAAACTGTGATATGAATATGAACTTTGCACTATTTAAGGTCTGAAAGCTATTTTTTGATATTTAAGCCATTTCTCATTTTCTGCAAACAAATAGCAAAATCAGAGAAACCGATTCAGAAACTGAAGTGGTCTCTTAATTATTTTCAGAGCTGTTTTACGTTCAGGGTTATGCCATTTGTAGGGAGGGGGGGTATTTCTATTGAATGTCATAGCTAATAATATGTTTATTTTAGATTTTAGGGTTTTACTGACATGGTTAAAAGTTAAAGTTAAATATCCGACATATGTATATCTGAACGTGGTGTAGATGTGCTGTTCCATTAAAACTGCTGTAGAAAACAAAAGCAAAAGCAAAATCCTTCATTTATTATTAAATATCCATCTGTTAGTTGTCTTTACTGTTGTGGAATCAGATGGCTGCCTGTCTACTAAGTAAGGAACAGTGAGTTCCATACATAATTTAGGTAAATATATAATTTAGCTTTTCTAGCTTTATCTTGGGCATTACATCATTACATCAACATAACAGCCTTCCTTACTTTCTTACTTCTCATCTTCAATACCTCCGTACTCATTAAATAATTATTTAATAAGCCATAAAATCATATTATCTACACACATTTGTCTTTTCTTTCCATGTTACATAAGATTAGTTGAGATTGCGCACTTTGACTAAGATCTTTATACTGTCTGTGTTATTTAAGTGACTTAAACTCTTCTTAGACTTGAGTTGATTTGAATGTGGTGAAGAGCCATTCATGTGTGTTGTGTTCTGCTCACCGATGCTGAGGTGATGTGTGAAAAAAGACTCTGATAATACTGTAATTTGTATGCAAAAAAATATATTACATATATAAGTAACAGCGTCAAACAAACACCTCAGGCCCTATCTGTCACAATGCTCATTGCAATTTTCCATACGCCAACAGAGATTTTTCCCCATTTTCTCCCCAATTTACTCAGCCAACCCACTCATTAGGACTTTCCCTATCAATAGTAATGCCCCAACACCATGAAGGTGAAGACTAGAACATGCCTCCTCCGATACATGTGAAGTCATCCACCACCTCTTTTCTAACTGCTGCTAATGTTCAGCATTGCTGAGTAGCATCACATTGCACTTGGAGGAAAGCACAGCGATTCGGTTCTGATACATCAGCTCACAGACGTCCTGTGCTGCAGACACCACCCTTTGGAGTGATGCGGGGAGAGAGCACCATCCACCCATAGAGAGCAAGGCAGTTGTGCTCTCTCAGGGCTCTGGTAGCTGATGGCAAGCTACATGAACAGGATTCAAACCGGCGCTTTCCTGATCATAGTGGCAGAGCTTAGGATTCTCAATTTGATGTCTTTGTTCTCTCTCTCTCTCTCTCTTTCTCTCTTTTTTTTGCCTGTACCCAAGTACGATACTTTTACCTGACACCCCACATCTGGACTCATGGAGTGCACATACATGCACCTAGAATACACAAAGACCCTTCTGTCTTTATACATGTGAGGGAAGAAAAAAAGCATGGCTAGCAAAAAAAAAAAAAACACATGTAAAAATTAGGGTCTCAGCATTATGTGTAAAAAAAAAAGAAAAAAACTCCCACTATGTCTATGTGGCACTATATAGAATGTATATACGAGACAATAGTGAATGATCATGTTTTACATACGTGTATGCTCAAATACGTCTTTGTTTCTCAGCATGCCACACTATATTTTGTCAAATTAAAAACAAAATAATCCATAAAAATTACAAAAATACATAAAAATGGCCTGTGACATGAAGTGTACATAAAATACAAGAGTTAAATGTTAAAAAAAAAAAAAACTTGGAAAAGTGTAGACTGTCTCTAATCTATGCAGTGTTGTCAGATTGCTTTGCATTACCCCTCAGTTCAAACAAATCTTCCATTGTGGCGCTTTCACTTCAGCACTTCACTGCTTTTGCATTGCTTATAGTGTGCAATAGCCTTTAGGCTTCTAATGCATGGCTCTGTTATGGCTCTAAAAAAACAGAAACAATAGAAAATAGAAACATTGATTTATAGAAAGATTTTCATTAAGTATCTGATCTATATTCCAAAATTACTTAAGCAATAATACACAAGAGGTTCGTTCTATAACATGTAATTTCAGCACTGCTGTGCTGCGGTTGTAGGCACAAGTCTGCAGTGCCAGTATTAACTGTTATAACATGAACCTTGAGTGTATTACTGTGATTAAACCTCTGTTCCATTATCACTGTTTATTGAAAGATTTTGAGGTAAAGAGGTCGAGAAAAAATACGATCTGTTTGGTTATGCAAACTCTGTGAGATAAAATAGTCCCATTGCTGCTCTGTTTGGATTGTATGTAGACAACGGCTGTGTTGTGAATGTGACTGAGAACATATTAGCCTATGTGCAATGCGTGTAACTGGAGGCTTCCACTAGAGGGCAGAACGTAGAAAGGACACATCATAAAGATGCGGGTAGCTCCGGACTTGGTCACACAACTGCTACTCCAAACTTTCCGCCATTTTTATGCTGGTTAGTGGCTACACTGCCCCTAGCGGTTTTGTGTGTATTGCACCTCACGTGCGCGTCACATTAATTTTTGAAGAACGTGCACGACCTACGCTCCAAACAGACGCAGGATACGCGAAGCAGCCATAATGCGTACATGTAGTTAACAGCAAGTATATCTCAACCTTAAGTGCTGTATCGTTGCTAGGTTACCTGTATGTGGCGGAGTAATACATTGAGAGCTTCAGCTACAGTGAATTACCGGCTGATAATGGCACTCACAGAACGCCTCTCAGCCAATTACATTTCAGGTTTGGAACTAACTGTGGTATAATTCTGCTTATAGATTTTGACCAGAAATACAGAAAAACTGTATTTTGATGTAAATTAAAATGTCAATATATGTTTTTTTTTTTGTTTTTTTTGGGGGGGGGGGGCTATTGATTATATCCTCACAAACCGAATAACAAGAAGCCCAAATCTACAAGCTGTTGTACAGAAGCTGCATATTACAGAGCTAGCACTGATACAGCAGCTCTCTGAAAGCAATAAATTGCCGTCCTCTCCATTGTGCTCCACCACAGGTGATGATGATGATGACAGCAGGAGTACAGAGTGAGTCTGTTTCAAACGAGGCGAGTTAGCCACAGGAACGTATGTGTGTGTGTGTGTGTGTGGGGAGGCTCTCTTTCATGTCTGGCTTAACGATGTTATTGGCAGGCAGTAGTTGAGTGTGTGCAGCTGAGAGTGTGATCAGCAGTCTGTCTGAAACACTGAGTGTGTTTCTAGCATAGAGAACAACCTGAGGGAAAGGAAGCATGTGAGAGAGACAGAGACAGAGCGAATGAAGGAGAAAGAGATATGCCACTCAAAGGACCGGAGGGAAACGCTGATTCATCCACTCACAAAGTCAGAGTGAGAGGCTTTTTAATATGGGCTTAAATAGTCATTTCTCTTTGTTGAGAGCTTAAAAGAGAATATAAACTCAGGATAAACTCATATGAAGGAGTTTTCACAGCACTCGAGGGGGACAACCAAGTTCAATCACAGCGGAAGCAATGGTCTTGTCCTTAAATACCTCCCTAGTAACTCAATAAAACTTTTATATGTAAATTAAAATCTCACCGGCGTGTCCTGTTTATACCAGCTTCTTGCAGAGGCTTTAGATAGAACATATCAAAGTATGTTGTCACACCTCAGCCCTTGTGTGCCTAGTTTTCTTCTGTTTTTTTTTATCCTTCCTGTTCCTGTCTTGCTTCCCTTCATGTCTGTTTTTGTCTTTTCCCCAGCCTGTTTGTTTACCTAACCATGTGTTCTTTAATCTCATGGCCCTGTTTTGTTGTTGTCTTGTCTCTGGTTTCATGGTTTCATGGCTAAATTGTAGCAGCTTGGTGGCCAATGTTCAATAATTGCACATTACACCAGTAAGAGCAGAGTGTGAAGGTTCAATTAGTAGGGTAAGAGCACAGTTTTGCTCAAATTATTGCAGTGCACACAACATTATAGTTCAAAAGAGGACAAATTGTTGGTGCACGTCTTGCTGGTGCATCTGTGACCAAGACAGCATGTCTTTGTGATGTATCAAGAGCCACGGTATCCAGGGTAATGTCAGCATACCACCAAGAAGGACCAACCACATCCAACAGGATTAACTGTGGACGCTGTAAGAGGAAGCTGTCTGAAAGGGATGTTCGGGTGCTAACCCGGATTGTATCCAAAAAACATAAAACCACGGCTGCCCAAATCACGGCAGAATTCAATGTGCACCTCAACTGTCCGTCACCACAATAAATTATTGTCATCTAAAACCAGATGTTTCAGTTTTATTGTCCAACCCCTGTTTATCCAACTGTATATGCAATTCACATGTACACATTTTCTCTCTCTCTCTTTTCATTCGGCATTTTACATTTCTCCATTTTTTTATCCTTTCGCTCATCTATCTATCCACTATCTATGCTGATGCCCTAAACATTACTGTAAACCAAACGCATGCCATCTATTTATTCATCCACATTCCACTCATCCATTCATCCTGTCTGTCTTTTTACTGCAGAAATGGAAAGTGAGCCAGACTAAGATTCGTGTAATCTCCACGGTTCTCTTCATCCTCTTTGGTTGCCTGCTCTTCGTGACGTTGCCAGCCATCATCTTCCAGCACATCGAGCGCTGGAGCACACTGGACGCTATCTACTTTGTCGTCATCACACTGACGACCATTGGTTTTGGAGATTTTGTGGCAGGTGAGGCATCACTTCAAATAAATCACATTGTTTCATCGTGGGCCTTCCTGTTTAGTTTCACTTGTAGATTGCAGTAATAAGCATTGCCCTGTTAATGTTCAACCTCAATCAGCTGATATAGGGTGGGTTTTCCGAAAGTCCTGTGGTCTTCTGGTCCGTGCATTCTGTAACTGTGTCATGCGTGCAGCCAAAACATGATTTAGACCTGGGTCTTCATATGAGGCCAACAATGTCAAAAGCCAGCTGTTACTTATAGCTAATTTATGCTAGCCTTAGTATGGGATTCTATTAGACTGATAGCACAAAGCTAACAGCAATGCATGTTTAATACAAATGTTTAACACTTGAATTGATGCCTAATACAGACAATGCCATGTATTTTATCTCTGGTTTTCTCTGTTGAAATGAAGTAGTGTCACTTTCAGTAAGAGTCAGTAAGAGACTGAAACCTGGTTACACAACAACATGTATTCACAACCAGTCACATAGTATGCAGGACAACTAAAAGTTAGAGAATGATGTCTTTTTACACACGCTTTAAACTGTTTTCACCCACTGGATAGTTCAAGAGATTGGTTGCTTCCTCTGCAAATTCTAATACTGATAATGTTGGTGTTTAATCTGACAAGTCAGAACCAATGCAAGAGCTTTTTAAACAATATTCTCTTTTGAAATTTCATTCATTTAATCCTTTTCTTGGCATCAAAACATTAATAATGGAAAAAGATTAGTAATGTAATTTTAAATAATAAATAAAATAAATAAATAATATAGGAACCAAGGTGTATAATATTCAGTCCCAGAAATAAATAATAAAACAAAGTATATTTAATCAGTTGCCTAAAATCATAAGATTTTCTCTGAAGGTCCTGAAGGGCCCAGTTGGGTTTAATGCCTCTGAAAACTACCATTAAAAAAGCTATTATATAAAATGATTGCAGCTATGCTGTCTGATCCCTGAGATATTTTTTATATAGTTTTGAGAGATGAGCTTTTGGCCTCAAGCATAATAGGGCAGCACCCAAAGATGTTTTTTTTTCTTTTTTTAAGTATGCACCTCTCTCTCTCTCTCTCTCTCTCTCTCTCTCTCTCTCTCTCTCTCTCTCCTGTTCAGGTGGGTCTGAGATGGAGTATCAGGACTACTATAAACCAGTGGTCTGGTTCTGGATTCTGGTGGGTCTGGCCTACTTCGCTGCAGTTCTCAGCATGATTGGAGACTGGTTCCGAGTCATATCAAAGAAAACTAAAGAAGAGGTGTGTTCTCCTCACAGTGCACTAAAATACTAGCATACTGCGCAAATGTTCTAAATGTATTTCAGTATGTTTACTTAATATGTACACAGATCGTCATATATAAATGATTTAAAGGGAAAGATAGCTTTCACAAATAAAAAGATAGAAGTGTCCCTGTAATCCTTCAGTTGTTAGAAAGGACTAAGACTATACGCCTGGTTTGCTCCTGGTTGCTCGAGGGCCAACAGTTGAGTTTGACACTTGCAGCTAAACTGAGTATAATTACACATATGTTGGTATTTAGGAGACATTCTGTTACACCCTGTGTGTTTGTGTGTAAAGTTCAGTATTAAAAAGCAAACTCAGAAAAACCCTGAGATCAGATGATCAAAAGCTGAACTTGATGCCCCTGTGGAATAAAAGCCCTTAACTGCTCACACAGCCAAGTAACCCAGTCACCATCACACCTGTCACCAGGTTACCTAGCAACCGCCTTCCTCTCCTGCGCTAAGCGACCATGAGTGATATTTATTACATAGAGACATACATTTATTACGCACAGGTGTGAATTCAAACCCTTACGTTAACATGATTGTTTTCCACCATAGCATGTACTATATCTTTAGCCTTCTCTACACACACACGCACAAACACACACACACACACATAATTTGACTTAGTCCTGCTCAAATCAGAAATTTCTCAGATATTTGTGCCTCATGTTTGCTGTGTATATAAGTGAGCAGGGTGCATATATTTGAAGGTTCTTGCGTGAGAATCATTTCATAATGAGAGGGGGAGGAGGGAAAAAGAACATAAGAGAGAGAATGAAAGATAAAGAGAGTGAGAAAGAGAGAGAGAGAGATAGAAAGAGCAGATGTAGATCTATATCTGATTACACTTCATTAGTTTGAAGTGACTTCAAGTCACCCCCCAAGATCTTCTTCACTCGAGTCTCATCCTCTCTGTCACCTGCACCTGCACCTGCATGTTCCCATCACTTCAGCTCCAACACAGCTGACCTCACTTAACCCAGAAACTGACTGCTGATTTGCCAATTTATGTACATTATTTGTGTACATATATTTACATGTCTATATTATTATTTTTTACTTCATATACGATAATAATAAGTATGTTACCACATCTTAGCTCTCGTCTGCCTGTTTTCTTCCTTTCTTTGTCCTTCATGTTCCTGTCTTGTTTTTTAGCTGTTTGTTTTTTCCCCAGTCTGTTTGTGTTGATAAGTCTATTCAGTATCTCAAGACTGACAAAAACTTAATCTTTCTATAACTATCTACTGACATTTTTGCTGTTGATACTGACTTCATTTCAGACGTTCTGAAAAGGAATTTAATTACAACATAATTCCTTTCAGTTCTTATATTAGAACTTAATGATAATCGCGTATGTTAAATTTTATGTATTAGTTATTAGTTATATTAAGTTTATTATTAACCTCTTCATACACTCATACTGTGTGTACAGAACACTAGAACCAGTGACGTGCAGTGAATATAATGGGTACCCCTTCTTTAAAAATCAATAGTGCGCATTTTAATCCGGTGTGCCTTATAAAGACAGTTTCTCCAGTGCTGAGGCTGAGTGCAGTGGCATTAGCATTAGCCGCTAACTGCAGTGCTAGCTCTTTTGCTGTTCAGAGGCGAGTATATTGGACTGTAGCCTGCGCGTTTACTGTGTTAAAACAAGCTACGTGGGATGAACCGCTATCTGATAGCACCCTGCCTTACCAGAACACTCAGGGTTCAAACCGCAGCTGGCTAGCACTGCTAACTGTGGCTGGCTAGCATTGTTAACAGGGGCTGGCTAAGTGCTTGCTAACCATGGCTAGCGCTCACTCTTGGACAAAATACTGGAATTCTAAGCTTACTATAAATGAACAGAAACACCTGAGGAGAGAATCTGGTGCGACTTATGCATGGAAATTGACGTTCATTGATAGTGCGCCTTATAATCCAGTGCGCCTTACGATGACCAACCCAAAGTAATCACATGTTATAAACATTCTCCAACTCAACCTCTGGGCACCCATGGAACTGTCTGTAAAGTAGGAGTGTGAATCCAAGAGCATCTCATTATACAATATTATCACAATACATTTCCCACGGTAATGATATCATCACAATACTGTGATTCTGTGATATTCTATATATCACAAGACAATTGTCTTTATACTTCATAGAACATACGAAAACATATATTGCAGTATCAATATTTTGTCCAACTCCTTCTGTGAACCCAGTGTCTATTTGAGGACGGACTTGAACAGCACTGTATTTTGCATTGTATTGACAAGAATTTATAGAAAATGCACTTCATCCACCTTTGTGCATCTCTTTGCCTCTTCTGTAATAGGTGGGCGAGTTCCGGGCACACGCTGCAGAGTGGACCGCCAACGTCTCAGCAGAGTTCAAAGAGACCCGCCGGCGGCTGAGCGTCGACATCTACGACAAGTTCCAGCGAGCCGCCTCCATTAAACGCAAGCTTTCGGCCGAGCTGGGCCTCAACAACCCGCCTGTCAACCAAGAGATGGGCAAGCGCACGCTGTCCGTCAACCTGGGGGACGAGAGGGAGGTGTACCCCTCCTACCCGCTTTCCCGTAACGGCAGCCTGTTCATGAACGGTCTCAGTCCGGAGTACGCCGCCGACCGCCGGGACATCGCTGTTATAGAACACCTGAAATGAGAGAGGGAGAGAGAGACTGAGCACCAGCCTTACAACTATATCAAAAAAGTCAAATATACACAGTTATCCCCTTCACTTCTCCAATGTAGTTTATCAGGTAAGACGTTTGGTGTCGGGAATTTGGTCATAGGAAACTTCAAGGTTAACATTTAACATGTAACAGAAAGTCGTCCTGCACTACCGAACTATCATTGCATTCTTAAATATTAAAATAGCAAATGAATCTGCAGAAAATTAGATTATTCCACTAATTTGATCAATGTGTTTACATGCACCTGGGTAATCAGGTAACGGGAAACTCCAGATTTACATGAGCCAAGCAATAATTGAATTTATATTTTACAATCAGCTATTAATATTGGGAACATTTGTTTTCTTAATATACATTTTTTCTAATATTTATTTAGTTCTAATAATGCTGATTTTCTTGTAGATTTTTTTAAATATTTGCTTCAGTTATGGTGATGAGTTTCTTTTTTTTGGGGGGTGGGGGGGATTAATTAGCACCTGTGCTAGTTCGAGTAATGTTTGTGAGCAGCATGCACTGATTGAGAAAACCGTAAAAAAAATCAGAATAAGCATATACATGCGTATATGTATATGGCTCTGGAAAAATGAAGAGACCCCACTTAAAAATGATGACTGGCATAAAGTTATCCAAAACAGTGTGTAAGACTGGTGGAGGAGAACATGCCAGATGCATGAAAACTGTGATTAAAACTCTTCCACCAAATATTGATTTCTGAACTCTTTCAACTCTGAGCTGGTTTTCTTTGCATTATTTAAGGTCTGAAAGCTCTGCATCTTTTTTTGTTATTTCATCCATTTTTCATTTTCTGCAAATAAATGCTTAAATTACATTATTTTTTATTTGGAATTTGGGAGAAATGTTGTCTGTAGTTTATAGAATAAAACAACAATGTGCATTTTACTTAAATGTATACCTATAAATAGCAAAATCAGAGAAACTGAAAATGAAGTCTCCATGGAAACGTATGATAAGTATTTTTCCACAATATGCATCAAAACATACAGAATATTATAGGAGGAAAAGATAGAATAAATGATTATTATTATCATTATAATTATTATCATTATTGCAAATTTGTTACTATATATATATATATATATATATATATTTACGTTTTTAAGTTATACACCACTATATCCAAAAAAATTATATATTGTCTTTTGTTGAAAAATAGCAGAAAAATTGTAATGCTCAAGATTTCAGTCATATCATCTCACTTCAAGTCAAATCATCTTCGCCTACAAACAAACCTACAATAAAAAACAAGCAAGATCTATCAATCAGTTTTTTTACAGCCAGCTAAATATCTCTGCCTTAAGAAGCATCCTCCAGACACCAAACACGTCTTAACTGATCCACTACATTAGAGACTATGTGGAGAAACTGTGTGAATGTGTGAACTGTGTGAATCTTTCAGCAACATATGGAGGGTGTGGACAACGTGTGAGGGGAACGGTTCTAAAAGATGAAGATTAATAAAGAGAAAGAGAGAGAGAGAGAGAGAGAGAGAGAGAGAGAGGAGATCAGAAGTGGTGAAATTGTGAAAGAGGGAGCTGGTGATGAAAATAGCATCAGGAATTGAGGGACGGCGCTGTGTTTGCTGGGGCAGTGTGTTCTGTGCTCTTTTCAGCAGGTGAAGCTCCACATGCTTTATTACAGGACTGAGGGTACGTTCTCATTATAAGCCTTTTCCCACAGTTCCAGTTCTCTATGGAGATCAGATCTTTCCATCAGTACAGGTCACAGTCACATTTGTGTGTGTGAATGACACATATCTGTCACTAAACAGACGTGCAGCTCGAACAGACTAACACATTTCAGCACATTGCTAGCTGTTCAGCGTTCATAACCTTTTTCTTGTTTAATGGAATATTCTGGGGTTTATACTCTGAAAGATTTGCTGAGAGATTTTAAGGTCAACACTGAAGTTTTTATATCTTTCATAGCTTTTTGTAATATTTATATACAAATCTGTGTAAGGAGGAAAGGAGTGTTAAACATACCGGCGACTATTTAATTGAGATCAGATGCTTATTCAAAAAATTCACTCTCCTTAATCCACACTGACACTGCTCTATAGGCACAAACTGTATAGTCAAACTCAGCCATTTGTTTCCTAAATAATCTGGACTTTACTGAATCTGGGTTATACAAACTTTAGAAATGAATTATGAATTAAATTCTTGAATTTGAGTAGAATTTGAAGTGAGATTGCAAACAGGAAGTGGAATTGCGGAATTTAATTAAATTTAAATTCAAATTGCAGGAAGTAGGATCAGAATTCCATGAAAGTCAAAGAAATTTCTAATACATAGTGAAGGTGTATTTAAGAATGAATCTTTACAGTATATGGTAAATATGATCGCAACATGAATTTTTAGATAGATACTATTGTGTGGACCATAAATTAACATTAAATACAGACTATAATACAGAGCTCTAAAAACTTTCAAATTGTTTAAAATGATAGAACAGAATTTCATTTTCCAGAATACCGTGCTTTATCCAAGTCTTCAAGTCTTCATTTTGTATAAAGTACACTTCAGAGAAAGAAGGTAATTGTAGGTCTGAGCTGGTTTGTACTATTAATTTTTGTATTTACAGCAATATACAAAATGACACACGTATGTGATAAGATACTGAATTGCAATGAATTCAATTATTTTAAATTCATTCCAACATACTGTAGTGTGTATTTCATTCAAATTCAAATGCATCCATTGAATTAAATTAAATTCAATTCTAAACTTCAAATTTTGGCACAGCCCTGCTCAAAATGTTCTCCAGAAATGTTAGCCAGTATCATTGTCTTCAGTGTTAAAAGTGTTAAAAGACTATCAAATTTGGATTAGATGCTTTTTAATATTTGATGCTTTTAGCACCTCCATGTATCACATGTGTCCCCAGTTTAGGAGTTTATACAATAGTGATTCAAACCACTCACTATTCAAGATCATTTTTGGTGTTTACACAGCTCTGAAAAAACAACAACAATCCAATTTCTTTCACCCTAATGTGAACAAACATTTATGCTTCATAAGAAGAAGACTTGGATTTCTACTGTAATGTACATACATCCCTTCATTCATTGCTATTCACATAATATATGACAGATATGTGTCATTAAAAAAGACCCAAATATGAATTGCTATTCACATTAACCCTTTCAGACCCTGCATCCATTGCAATGGACAACATCTGTTTTTTTGTTTATTTCTTGTGTATTCTTGCATTTAACACAGATTGAGGCCTGTTGTCCAACAGAATTTAAATTTATTAACCAATCAAACAGCAGCTAAGTCCTGCCTACTACATTGGACAAAATAAAAAAAATATTTTATAATAAAAATTATAATAAAAATTATTCATAATAAAAATATTTTTATTGCTTAGGGATGATTTGTGAAATAGAAAGTGATCTAAAAGTCATAAATAATAAAAAAGAACAATGTTAAACACATGAATACACTGCATTTAACATAGAAATGTATTTCTAGTACATTACAGACAGGAAACAGCACGCTTCTTATATTTTTCAGCACTGGAACATAATTCAGGTGTGAAAGGGTTCATATATGACAGATATGTGTCATTTCAAAAACTTCAAGGCTTAAAAGGCTTTTAATGTGAACATCCCAGAGAGCCTGGCTAAATTGCTCAAGGGCCAACTCAGACACGTTCTGTTGGCTTTATATGATGTAAAAAAAAAAAAAAAGTGTCAACTTTTTACACCCATGGAAGACATCTTTTTGAAATGTCTTTGTGCTCAGTGGGAGAGCCAGCTGTTACGAGGGTAGGAATGTCCTCCACCAGCTCAACTTTGACACTGGAAGGTGCTGATTCAGGGACCGACGTGCTTGCACACCAGCCTAGTTTATTAAAGACAAGTGTTACTTTTACATCTAAGAGCTGATGACACTGGCCTGTCTGCACAGGTGATTCGCACCTGCCCACACCCCACTCCACCCACAACCACTTTTTGAGAGCCCAAAGACCCATGAGTCTGCATCAGATGAAGAGGTTCTTATTTCCCCGCTATGCCGCTCTGTGTTGTGAACGATGAATGGGACTTCATACGTTTTGCCTTTTCTACTTGCTCCTGATTTTAGAGACGAAGGACTTACTGCTGGAACTCCTTTAAGAGCTCAAGACTCCGAGCGATCACTAGCAGTCCTGTGAAAGCTTTGAGATGAATGTGCATTTGTTGTTCTGAAGGCCAAACCGTTTTTCTTTCTATTTTTCAGTCGCTTCAGGTCTGCCGAAAGGACGTCTGGACCAGAGAATGTTCTGTCTTTTAGTCTTGCAGCTTTTTACTGTCAAATACTGTCAAAAGTGCCTTAATTCCTATGGAACTCGCTTGGCTCTCTTTTCAAGAACATTCACTGCATGTGTTGATCTCTTTCTGAAACGTTCTGCTTGGTTATTTGTCTTAATGATATTTCACAGTCCACCTTAAGAGGATGTTTGCATTCTTTATTTTAAAGGTAAAGCACCCCAGGCTAAACGAAAGTGGGTCGAGGGGATATAGAGGCGGGTTTTGCCTAGATCTGAACTTTGAACCGGCTAATCAGAAGAGCTGCTGAGGTCTGCTGTTGCCATGATGATCTGGGAATAGGACTTGAGCCTCTTGCCTAAAAAAAAAAAGAGGTCCCCATCCCTGGAAGGATTACCATGGTAACTATAACCTGGCAACCAAGTATAGTCTGACTCGCACCCTCTTCCCACCCTGCGGGCTACAGGCGCAAAACCGAGACATGACTGTAGAGCCAGTTCAGTGGCGTTTCTCATTAAAAGTACCAAGACTCTGTTCGTACTCCATGCCTTATCTCAGCCGTGCAGCATCTTCTTCTTAGGAATATACAATACAGCACAACACTGAAAGAGTATAATGTGCTTGGATATGATAGGACACAATTGGACAGGATACATGATTCGTTACCCCGCCGGTGAAACCAATAGGGCAAAATGATCACAGGATATTCTTAGACCAGCGGCAATCAATCCCACAGCTTTCTGAGTTCCTCCTGCTCAAGCACCTGATTCATCCCATATCATTACCCGGCTCCAGCTCCGAGATTGGAAACCACTGGCATCAGTAGGAAATGACCAATACACTCCACTGCTCTCATATCCTACAAGTACCTATTTTACTATTCATCTCCCCAAACCCCAAATCCATATAACAAGATTTCTCCATGCCCTCACAATTTATAATGCAGAAGACACGTTTATCCTGCTCGAAATAATATCTCTGCGAAGTGAAAGCATCTTAAAGAGCCTATTTCCCTGTATGAACCTCCTTTTCCTTTATTTCTTATCTTTAAAAGCCAAGACTGTTGCTTATAAAAAAAAAACAGATTTACAAAAGTATCCTGTTTACTTGTAAGGAGAAAACTAAGTTTAAAGAAGTTCATATGAATGCAAAAAAAAAAAATGTTGAAAGTTGCTTATTAATAGGGGTGTGACAAGACACGATATTGGGTTCACGAGAACAAGAAAAGATGAGATTTTTACAGTATCAATGTTGAAATACATGATTGAAAATATTTGATTTGACTAAAAGTCACAGAACTGCAGGTGAATTCTTTACATTTTTTGCTCTAAGTAAAATACACTACAGTATCTAAGTACTGGAGCTGGTTTTACCATAAACCCAGCAACTTCTCTCCTGTATGATCTCACATGAGTCTCATCAGTCCTTAGTGAATGTTGCAGATTTTATACAGACCTGGCATCCTATGACCAAATCTCTTTTTTATATTTCTCAACATGTTGCCTCTGTGTGTAAGTGATTCTGCATCGCTCTGCAGTTTAAAAATGTGGGAATGTGTGGGCGGGACCAGGCAATTTACAGAACACGGAAAACAACGTGGCACGAGATCTTGTTACACCCCTATTTATTAATTAAAATTAATTTAAATACATGCAATCCTTTTAAATTTAGTCAAAATGAGATTGTGGTAGGAATATACTATACTGAAAAAAGACATGTAATTGCATTTGCAGTTTGAAATAAGCCAAATGTTTCAGATAAGTAAAATAACCAACAGTGCTATAATATTCTTAAACCACTCCCAATAAAAATATATAAATAGATCACCAATATTTAAGATGCTTTCACATGATGCTATGATTTCTGTGGAGTGCACACATTGCATTGTTTGCAGGGATGTAACCTGGTTTTGATGTATGCGGTTTAGCATGTAAGATTTCTCAGATGGTAATGATGTATACTGAAGGATGTATATGCAAAGAAAAGGGAAAGTGGCAATAGAGATGTAACTCAATATTACTTGAATGTTTCCCCATTTTTTCTGGTATGTTTCTGCTATGATATTATCAAGCTTCACTACTTCCAGTGCATTTTTTTTTTTTTTTTTTACTCTGGATTATCATTGGATTATTGTAAGATGTTGGTCTGGTTAAAAGCTGAGGTCTTCATGAATGAAAAAATGAAAATACAGTGCACTGTATTTTTGTTTGTTTGTTTTTTGCTTTCCAAAGTGGTCAGAAATTAAGTTGTTGAGAGAGAGAGTTTCATAGCATTGTATAAAAATACTTGCATGTATGAACCACTTTATAAGAGACCACAAAAAATATCAGCATATGTTATGGCTTTAACCTAGAGAAGCATCTTGACTAACTGAAGTAGATTTGCCAAGTCCAACAGAGCCAAATATGTTTTAATATTATTCTTCAATCAGTGATGTAGTTATGATTATACTATGAACAGCAAAGGTTGATCGTTTGCTTTGAGAACTGGTCTACATATCTCACATGTACATGTATGTATTATTTATGCTTTTATATTCACATTTATGTGACTAACATACAGCTCAACTTTGTATTTTGTCCGTGTGTTGATTGTTTATGTTGCTGAATGCCAAATCCAGGACGTGGCCTTTGTGGGGAAATGAAGAGAACCTGACACGGCCTTGAAGGAATTTGTATATTTAGCTGTGATTAAACTGAAGTAGTCACAGTGAGCTCCTCCCTACTCATGATCAGCCTAATTTATGTTGCTGCAAAACCAACATCATAAAACAGCAGTATTTTTCCAAATGCAGATGATTAACTTTCATCTGATTACACTCTTAGAATAAAGGTGTCAGTAGGGGTCTATAGATGGATGTAAGTTATAACTATCCTTCAATGATTCTGTTTTTTAGCAACTAAAATGGATAGAACTGCTCAGTGGGTCGTTATTACGTTTATTACTTGTGTCTATAACTTGTTTAGCTCATACACTATATCATTTAATACATTTTTATTTAAAAGCAAACACTAATATTTAGCAGACTTGTCTGTAAGGAAAAGCTTTTAATACATGAATAGCTTTTGGTGCTTTGCATCAATGACACTGTGTATCCTGGTCCTCCACTTATGCTTTTTGTACCTGTTTTTATCTTTTACAGGTTATTTCTGTTACTGTGACTTTAAGACGTAAAGTCTTTACATACGTAAATGTGTTCTCTCTGTTATGATTGGCTGCTCTGTATTTACATCACATATGAGAACCAGTGTAGTCTGAAACAGTTCTTATATCTTCAGTATGGACGGGTGGAGCCAAACTGCTTTGTATCAATCAGCAGGGATATGTAAATGTTGTCATTTTTGGGACATCAGAAAAGTGGGGCACTAAAAGAAATTTCATGTAGCTAATTTTCATATATAGACTTAAGTAGTTGTAAAATAGCAAGGAAAAAGTGACAGGCGCCCTTTTAAAACACTTATTTCTACATAATTTCTGAATCATAAGGCTCAGATTTAGAAACAAAGATGATTACATAGGTCCAATAAAGTTACTAAACTAAATTGAAAATGCACAAAACTATAAATATTTGCCAGTGTTAAACTAAATCAGTAATAGTCAAAATTTAACATTCAGTGTAAAATTTGTTCTCGTGATCTACTGTTCACAACATTTTTTTTTTTTTTTCTCTTTCTGTATAAGCTGAAAAGTTTTCCTATTAACCCAAAAGAGCCCAAGGTGGCGTAAGAGTCACAGAGCCTTTTAAATGTGCACAAGGTTTCTAGCAGAAGAAGTAACATATACAGCTCTGGAAAATAAGAGCTTAAAAATGATGAGTTTCTTTGATTTTATCGAATAGAAAAACCTCTGGATTATAATCAAGAGGAAGATGGATGATCACAAACTGTCAGACCAAGATGAACTGCTTGAATTTTTGCACCAGGAGTGGCATAAAGTTATCCAAAAGCAGTGTGTAAGACTGGTGGAGGAGAACATGCCAAGATGCATGAAAACTGTGATAAAAAACCAGGGTTATTCCACCAAATATTAATTTCTGAACTCTAAACTTTATGAATAAGATCTTGTTTTCTTTGCATTATTTGAGGTCTGAAAGCTCTGCATCTTTTTTGTAATTTCAGCCATTTCTCATTTTCTGCAAATAAATGCTTTGAATAACAATATTTTTATGTGGAATTAATTAGGAGAAATGTTGTCCATAGTTTATAGAATAAAACAACAATGTTTATTTTACTCAAACGTAAACCTATAAATAGCAAAATCAGAGAAACTGATTCAGAAACTGGTCTCTTATTTTTGTTTCAGAGCTGTAGCTACTGAACATCCTGAGAGCATCACAGGACAGGGTGTGGTCATGTGACATTTTTTGCAGATTGTAGTGTTGTTAGTGCTGGAGATAAAATGAACACCTTTTAAATGTGTATTTTAGCTTCTACAGCTCAGTTTTAACAATTTAAAATATTTAATTTATGCTGTACATTCCATATAATTAATTCTGACCTGATTTATAGAACAAAAAATGAAATACAAGTTATGAAATTGGTGTTGCGTCATTTACATTACATCAGGATTTTAACCTATTTACAGTCATGTTCCTGATATAAAAAAAATAAATGAGCTCCTCACTGAATTTGTTTGATTGAACTTTGAATTGGTATAAATATTCAGAACTGGATCTGGGCCCTTATCTGCTAAAAACACTAAACTCTCCTCCTCAGTTCAGCTCTATTTCTCCTGTGCTGGCTCGGTTTGTTCTGCTGCACCACAAACCACACAATTCTACATTTCACTAATGGTGCAACAGTTTTTTCTCTACCTAATATGTTTTAATGTGAATTGCTCCACAGCCTTTATTTTTGTTTTAAGAGGAACAGGAGAAAAATCTATCATGTGACACTAAATAGATTGTACAAATAAGTCATTTATCCTCTAAAATTTACCACAAAACAGTTTTGCAGGTATTCATTGAATATTTCCATTAATTCATTTGTTATGACATGTAGTAAAAATATTCTTTCCTTTTTTAAATTGTTACTTTTTTATGTAAGAAAAAAAAAAGCTTATACATACATTCACATATTCAGCCCACAGCAGTTCAGTTCCACCCATTTGCAATATATGTAAGTTATATGTTAAGTTATATGAAAAGTTTCAGACTGGACTGCTTTGTTGATTGCAGTACAGCGCAAGAGTGGCCAATTAGTCCTAAATGCACAGTAGCAGACACAGCATGTTTAACTCTGAAGAAATAAAGCATTTCAAAAAATGTTGAATTTTTTTTTTTTTACATTTTTATAATAAAGTGTTCTGGTACAAATGGTGTAAGTGGAACTCAGGAGAAAATATAAACAAATATCAAGAGAAAAGTAGGATAATTACCCATAATGAACAGTGTATACCAATACAATGTCTTTCCTGAGCTTTGCCTACAAGCTGAGAGCCAGTTAGGGAGCTTTATTTTTAAAGAGTGTAGCATCATCTAATATTTCATATGCTGTTTCAGACAATGCCCCACTTTTTAATGCTGCCTTCAAGCCCACCTAGAAAGTTTAGATAGATAGATAGATAGATAGATAGATAGATAGATAGATAGATAGATAGATAGATAGATAGATAGATAGATAGATAGATAGATAGATAGATAGATAGATACAATAAGAAACATATTTAAACATAAATTAAAACACAGAAGAATAGAAAATATATAAGGCTATAAAAAACGTACTATACAAGGTAAAGATCTATCTGTAAGCAGAGCAGTGCAGTAGATGTTGCTAATGGTCATTAAATAATTAACAGAGCAAAGTGCAATGTGCAATGACATTGATTACATATGATGTGCCATAGAAATAGAAATACGCATACGTTACAAAATAGTTCTGAGAAGTGAATATGTAAATACCCAATCATGAGTAAATGTACTTAAATGTAAGTGAGGTTGGGGAAGTGATGGTGTAAAGAATTGAGAATTAAGTGGTTGAATAATGTCCATGTGGTGTGACTGGATTAAACTCAGTCAGCAGCAGCATCCCGTCCCTGATGGTTGGGGTGAAAGAGTCTGATGGCTCCCAGAATGAAGGATTTTTTGAGTCTGCTGCAGTCTGCCACAGTTTGTACCTTAAGTCAGAGACAACCAGACATGTATAAAGTACTAGAGACCCAGACTTGAGTAAAAGTACAAGTGCTCTATTAAAAAAGTGACTTGTTTTCTTTAAGCTCTACACTTAATTAGAGGTTTTGTAGAAGTATTACAAGTAGTTTAGTTTATTCTAAATTGTACGAAGTTCTCAGGGTGAAAGACAGGACTGGAGCACACATTGTCTTCTAATAAGATCATCATGATTGCAGACTACTCTCTGTGGTGTTTTGAAATTGGACTGCTGTAGCTATTTCACATGCTCACTCTCATTTCCTACAGAATGTACCATGACCAATTTAAAATACAGTTGTCAGCATTTTCAACATTTTCTGTTCACTATCCCCCAAGTCTGTGCTTATTGATAAACACAAATTTCCTGGGCACTCATCTGGTTGTCTAAATACAGTATGTTATATCTGACAGGAGCTGAAGACAGCATGAAACACAAGCGCATGGGCAGAATGCTAAGGCATGTAGCATGTATTGCTAATCACGTTCTGTGGCTGTGAACTGGCCCCCAGTGCTGACTGCTGGAGCTCAGCAGAACGATGCTAAAAGCTAGCGGAAATCTCGCTCCCATGATTTCCTCTGTGTTTGATGTTTGATGTGATGTGACAGCACGCCCTCCTGTCACGGAGAGAGGAAGTGAAATAAGAGAGACTGGAGCCCGGCTAAGACCTACTGTTACATAAAAGAGTCTGCCGCCTCTGGGGTGCTGTGAGAGGGGGTGTGTGCGTGTGTGTGTGTGTGTGTGTGTGTGTGTGTGTGTGTGCGTGTACATGAGAATCATCATAAATTTATATCCTCCTCACTGGGACCTGTCTGAGAGTGAACTTCTCTACACACAGTGAGCTTTCAGTGAGGCTGTAGGAGGGAAAATGGACACTGTACTGACATGTCTGGAAAAAGAACATCACTGCGCCTCAGCAAAACAACAAAATAAAAGTCACAGTTCAGCCAAAAATAAAAGATAAAAATAATTTTACTTTTTTTTTTAACTTACTCTTAAGTACAGACATTCAGGAGCATAATTGTTTGTTTACTTTTGCACTGGAGTTTTGAGGCTAATGTAGCTAACTAGTAATGGAAGCTTAGCATGATGCTAACTGCTTGACTAGATAGCAAATCTGTCAGTGTTAAATCAACACTGTCAATGATTTATTAACATTGTAAGCATTAAATTGTAGCATTCAAAGTGCTAGTTTAATACAGTGCACTGTAAGATATTATTGGGAAGATTATGTGTTTAATCACACAGCATAATTACTATATGAATAACAAACAGAGATCTATAGGCGAGCCATAAACCATGCAGCTTGATTTAGGACCTGTCTCTGTGTCTTTGTTACAGAAACAATGGGAAAAGTATGCATTGTGTGGCTTGAAATGTGCAAAAAGCATGTATTAATTCTCCTAATTAATCAGTTGCGTTTGTGCTGCTGCTGTGTGTGTGTGTGTGTGTGTGTGTGTGTGTGTGTGTGTGTGTGTGTTATGAGCGAGGATGTACACGGCACGCCTGTCTTGTGTTGACAAGATAGCAATGAATGTTTGACTGTAGCTGTCTGTCTAGGCTGTATTCAGTCTGTGGTGCATCTGTGTTTTCATTTGCCTAGATAGCAATACACCAGAAATTTACCTGTTGCTATTTAAATGGTGCAGGCAGAAGGTGTGAAAATAGACTATTGATGGGGTGTAAGATAGCAATGAGCATCGCGACACGCCTTGCACAGGGTGTAAGATAGGGCCCTATATGTCAAAATGTACCCAGATGGCCCTTCTAAGGATTGAGTTTGTCTACTTTATGGTAGAAGCACTGATGTCCATGGTCTAGAGGGGTATAAAACACCCCAGCATTGGAAAATATTATAATTATTCAACATTATTATGTTATAATAATATATTCACTTTTAATTTCCCTTGATTTCTGAAGAAACTTTGTGTGCAACCCTTTGGAAACATAATGCATCATCATGAATGTACCTCAAGCTTTCCTCTCACAGAAACATCTCTTGAGATCTTATATACGAATGTAAGCACAGAGCGCATTTTTAAAACCTGCACACTGTGCAAAACATCCTAGAATTTTTAAGAGCAGTTTTCTAATTAGATGAAACATTTACAGAGAGCTCAGCCCCTGTGCATATTCTGTGTGAATGGACTGATTTAATTACAGCTGCATGTTTAATGTATATCGCCAGTACTTGTAGATCAGACGTCTTTGTGTCCGAGCCATAAAAGACGATCTGAGGATTTGGTTCCATTGAGACACGAGATGTGTGAAAAATCACAACCTTTTCAAATTACTCAACACAATAAAGCTTTTTTTCTATTACGTGTTCTGATCTGTGCCTCAGTCATCTTCAACACAGGATCCGAGAAAAGCTCACATAGTTGTGGAACAGGCCTTTTATTATAGAGGAACCTTGACATCTTGCCTTCTCTAGAGTGTAGATGGTGTTTAATTTGTCAATATCAATAGTTTTTTTTGCCTTATATTTTTTCCCAATCCTATTTCATCCCTTGCCCCTACCATTTACTTATTGTTTTAAAGAACTTTACTTAATTAGTATAGCAAGCATACATTTGACAGAATGTAACAGATACAGCACACATTTACATTAACTAAATAAACTATAAACACTATAAGTTCTATATGTTCTATAAATCAGTATCTTTGAAAAGATTTGAAAAGTCCTCAGTCTCTTTAATTCAGTAATAATTTGTTTAAAAACGTTTGAACTCAAATAAATTAAGTCTGTTTTACAAAAAAAAAAAGAAAACTACTCACTACACACTGATGGTGAGTGTTGCAAATAGTGAATGTAAATAGATTGGGACAGAAGGCAATGGAAAAGAAGCTGCCAATGTCAACAGACTAAACTCAGTTATTATAAGTTGGTTCAACTCAAAGATCTCAGTTTGAATGTATTTGTATCTTCAAATGTACAACTAACTCAAAATACTTGAGTATTGTTTAGAAATCTTCAATTTTATGTAAAACAGACTTAAATCATTTGAATTTAAACAACGTATGGGTTTACAGGGTTGTGCTGATGCAGCATAAATATTAGTTACTAAGCCAAACAAAACCAAACTTAATCACACATCAAAACATTGATACAATGCCACGCAGGCAAAGCCATAAGAGATTGAATTAGACAGTGTGACAGTGTAAAACACAGTTTCAGACATAAACAAGAACACAGGGCTACAAATAAACTGACAACATGCAAGAGACCTGGACTTGAAATGAGGAACAGCTGAGAACAAACAGGGAGAAGATGGGACAAAGGAGAAGACACTGAACAAAACAAACCGAGCCGTGTGCTAGAAGGCACATGACAGACCAAAACATTAACCGTCATGCAGACAGCCAATGACAAACACAGGAAAACGGGAAAGTGAAATCCAAGGACAACCTGCACAGTCCTTCCCATTTATGGCCATAAGTGTGCACACACACAAAATGGTCAAATCTTGTTGTGTCTGGATGCAACTGTAAGTATTGACTTACATTCATTTTCTCTCATTTCTATCTTTTAAAGAAATAAAAGCAGCTATAATACTGAGTCTCTTCAGGACTTTAATGTGTTTACTGCAGTGTTTTTGTTAGAAAGGAACCAACAGGGTCTTCCATAATCTTATATAGTGCTTAATGAATTCTGGGAGAAAATACTACAATGTCTGGAAACAGCTCAAGCAGCTCAGCCAGGCCTCCAGGAAGAGAACAGAAGGCCTTGTTCTTCAGAACAACTCCCAACAGAATCTACACTGAAAAAAGTGTAACGACTATGTCATTGATTTAAAGTGCATTTTTATGTTGGTCTAATGAAAAATTAGGATTTCTGGTTCAAACCTGTTTTTCTCAGTTTGCCTGAAAGCAAAGCAATGCCCTATTAAAACAACTTATAATAAATAATAACTTAAATAATATTTTTTACTTCTTTTCAGAGGTTATGAGATTCCATCAGATCACTTCTCCTGGAGTTTTTCTCTCAGTCAGTCTCACACTCTTCTCATTGGTTCTCATCACTACTATTACATGTAAGGGGCGTGGCCTCCTCCCTCACCATTATTGTGAAGTTGTTCACCTCAGGGTATCTTCTCTTAGCTACGGAGGGAAGTTTTACATAATGGTTAAATGTTTGAATGCAGTGTTGTAGGCTGTCAGAGCAAGTCACTGATTTGTTGAGTATTGCAATGTTCGTAATTGTGTTGCTGTACAGTTATACTGTGTTTGTGTGCTCAAGGACTAGGAACTTTTGAAAGTTTTCTCAGTCTTAATTGTTACCAAATGTTAGAATGTTAAGTCGTTTTGAGTTATTCTAACAAACTTTGATAGGTTTTATACTTGTGACTATTAAAAATATATAAATATATGCTAAAACTAAAATAAATAAAATTGTTTAATTAGTTTATTCAAAGGTAAAACTAAACATGGCTGTAATAGAAAACAATAGGGTTTTTTACAGTAAAAAAAGATCTAAATGTTAGATTCTAACTAAATCATAAATAAAAGTTAAAAAAGCTAATATATTTAGGTGTAACAAATTAGAGTGTTTTTTAGGTTGGTTCAAAGTATCATTTTTTCAGTGTAAGAAGTGACAGAGAAATTAGTCAATCATGTTTAAATATTTTTTTAATGAAATATTTTTTTCCAGTATTATTGAGTTCAGTTCCACCAGCCAGGTCTCCCTCTATTACAGTACTCTACCTCTGCTGCTGGATGACCAAGGGCGAGGTGCTTCCTTCAAGACTTGAGTGAAGTGACACTGAATATTTTAACACTCTGCTGTATCTTCCTCCTGAGATCCGGCACTTAACTCTTCTCCACTGTAGTGGACATAGTTCTGCAAGTCAAGCAGCACTTCTGCAATCAGTGTGACTCTTACTGTATTGTTAAGCAGCTCAGCCAGGCCTCTGGGAAGAGGACAGAAGACCTTATTCTTCAGAAAAATCGAAATAACAATAGAATCTGAAAAAGGACAGAGGAATCAGCCAATCATGTTCAGGATTTTTTTTTTCCTGAGGTTTCCAGTGATATATCTGACAAACTGTTTCCTTTATTATTGTTAAATCTGTTGACAATGAATGAGCCGCTCTCTGTATCAGAAATAATCAGTAAATCTTACCTTCCTTCTCAAGCCTTGTATGTTCCTTTGTCCCCACTACCTTTAAAACAGTCTCACTCTTACAAACTGCAGGCCTTTTACCCACCTTCCATTTTTAGCAAGAATAAAGGAAAATGTAGTCTTTAACATTATGCAATCTGATTTGCTGTATCTGGAAATATCAGATCTATTTATGAACTGAATCTCAAGAGAAGGTGGTTTATGCAGCAAGATAATCACCCTAAACACACAATTTGTTCTACCAAAGAATGATTGAAGAAGAAAAAAGTGATTGTTTTGGAAGGACCAAGTTAATGGCCTGACTATAACTCAATGGAAACATTGTGGCAGCACCTGAAATGAGCAGTAAATGTGAGGAAACCCATCAACATTCCATAATTAAAGCTGTGTTTTATGGAGAAGTGGGGCTAAAATACCTCCACGCCGGTGTGAAGGACTGATTAACAGATACTGGGAACGTTTAGTTACAGTTGTTGCTGCAAAAGGGGGGTCAAACAATACTGAGATTGAAAGACTGAAAGACACTTTTCACTGTAAAGCCAGAAGTTGTTTGAACTCAAATGATTTAAGTCTGTTTTACATAAAATTAGAGATTTCTAAACATTACTCAACTATTTAGAGTTAGTTGAACATCCGTGGGCACATAAACATTCAAACAGAGATCTTTGAGTTGAATCAACTTATAATAACTGAGTTTAGTCTGTTGCCATTGGCAGCTTCTTCTCCATTGGCTTCTGTCACAATCTATTTGCATACTGGGTGTGTCCCCCAATTTCTAACACTCACCATCAGTGTGTAGTGATTCACCCGCGGCTACTTTAGGTAAACTTGTACATCACTGATTATAATTAAATACTTGGTCTCTGTGTTGTTGGCTGTAGAATAAGCATCATTTTTTGAGCTGCAGTAACTCTGTGTTCTCACTGTGCTCTCAGTACTTTTAATTCTTTACTGTTTTCTTTCTTCATCTACTTTTCTATGAGTATTTCAAAAAATAGTTGAATGAAATCAAAAAGAAAACTACATACAAGTTCAGGAATTTTTAAATGTATATGTATTTGTTAAGTTATCTGTTCTTAAAAATTTTATTACATGAACTTAAAAGTTATTAGGTAATCGGGTGCAACAAAAGTTTTGAGTTTAGTTAACTTATTTGGTTTTACAGTGTTCAAATACTGAATGATTTTCTTTGATAAAAATGGAGAATTTGTTTCACTGGGTTGTCTTGGACTACTTTTAGGACTTTTAGGATCTGATCATTTTGAATTTAATGTCATATTCATTCAGAAAGGGTTCAAAATCACTGTAAATAAATAATGAAGTAAATGTTTTTCCTAAGGGGAAACTTTGCTGCATGTGGGCAAGCATTATCCTGTTGAGAAATGCCAGTTAGAAGTCCTGCCATTAGAGACAACACTACCAACACAAACATCAGTTCTGTCTTTTTTTTTTTTTTTTTTTGCCTGATTGACAAGAATTTTCCAGAAAGCAGCAACCTATTTAAGGTTACTATGACCTCATGGCTACAGCTTCAACAAGCCAGGCAGGCATGACAGAGGCTGTGACGCAGGCAGCTGATGCTTTAGCAATTCAATCAAGACTGCCAGTGCAACCTTCTGAGAATAAGCCAGCGATAGACTCGGCTGCTGTTAACTGCCATTAACACTGACGCACCCTAAACTACACTCATTCCCAGGAACAATATCTTCAGCTAAGACTCACTGTTATTTGTAGAAATGCAATTAAAATATGAGCAATTAAAACTGTTTGATTATTGCAGGCAAAGGACAGAGTGTTCTGCAAAGCATGCAGACATTCCCCAGAGGTGATTCATACAGAAATAGTGACTGTTAAATATAGAACTTTAGAAACTGTATTTTATATAAGCTTTAGAAAAACATTGGTCCCAGTTTATAATATGTGTCTGATAACCAATAACAGTGTAACTACTGGTGAAGTACATATTGTTACAGATTAATTACAGTTGTACAGGTTATTTAAGCATCAATTTTGACTTGTATTTAATAATGAATTGCATGTGTGAAATTTCACTTGTAGTTACTCCAGTAGCTCTTGGTCTGGTATGTAATTAGGGCTGTGGTTGTTTTAATGGAAAAGTCATGATTCAGTTTTCATTATAGGAAGATTCTGATATGTCTAACTGACCTTTATACACAGGTGTAATTAACTTTACAATTATAACTAATCTGGATTGTTAATATCAGAAACACTTATTATGAAGTGGGACCAACACATTTTAGGCACAAAAAAAACATAAAAAGTACAAACCTCATCTCTATTGTCAAGCTAAATCATACATATAAACAAAATGATGGTAAGTAAGGGAGTAGATAAATTATCTGGCCAATTGGCAAGATGTAGTGACACATGCGTAGTATACTAAAAACTTTTGTTTTCCATTGGCTCAACTAACACTTTCAACTCTTCAGGTTGAAGTTATTTTTTTAACTTACTTTATTCAGTTATACACTGTAAACCCATACGTCGTTTGAACTCAAATGGTTTAAGTCTGTTTTACATAAAATTGGATATTTCTAAACAATACTCAACTATTTTGAGTTAGTTGTACATTTGTGGGCACATCTATACATTCAGTTATACAGTTGAAGCAACTTATAATAACTGAGTTTAGTCTGTTTTCATTGGCAGCTTCTTTTCCATTGGCTTCTGTCACAATCTATTTGCATACTGGGTGTGTCCAACAGTTTCTGACTAACACTCACCATCAGTGTGTAGTGATTCCCCCTGGGCTACCTTACAAATAAATCAAGTTCTCTTTTAGTTATAATTACACGGTGTTTTAAGTTTTGCCAGCTCAAGTTTTTATTACACATACCTTAAAAAAAAATGAATAAACTGGCTGCCTTAAAAAAGTTAAGTGAACTCAACTTATCTGGTCTTACAGTTTAACAAAAATAAAAAAGTTGAATCAACTTCATCTTTAGTTTTAATAGTTTGATGTGTTAAGTTATGCTAACTTAAGTTTTAATTACCCATTACTTAATTTTTTATGTAAATTCAACTTATCCAGGCTTACAGTCCACTGGGGTGGGTTTCCCAAAAGGTTTTTATCACTAAGACCATTTTTAGATGGTCATGCAAGCACTCTCTCTCTGGTCCTGGTCGGGAAGCTAACTCAGCATCTAATAATAATAGTTAATCTGACTAAAACACACAATCACTTTTTAGGGTGTCAGTATTTAGGCATATGTAATGTATATGCGTCTGATATACCTGATAACTTCTGCACTCCTGGCATTTATGTCCTAAGGTTAATACTGTGTTAAACATAATGCTAGCCCTTCCGATGACAGCATGCAATGTGCAGCAGAAAATTAGATTAAGATGCACTTACGATCCTCAATGTCAACATTACAGCTGAACAACCTCTCTGTTATTTGTGTAGTAAGAACTTGCTGACTCTCCAGGAAGGTCAGGATATTATCCCTATATTCTATTCCAAATCCCGGCATCTTCAACTTGTCATGTAAATCTGCCCAGAACACTGAATACAGCATGCATCATAAGATAAGCTTAAGATGCAGCTCTTTCTGCAGTGTTTCAATTTAATACTTTAATTTTCCTAAAATCGTCAGTGCAACTAACCACACTAACCACAGTGCTAGCTCTTTGCTGTTTAGAGGTGAGTATATTGGACTGTAGTCTGTGCGTTCACTGTGTTAAAACAACCTACAGTGTCGGTTGCCATTAGCCACTAAGCGATAGCAGTTAGCCGCTAATGCACATGCTTTAGTAGAAATCTGTAAATATACTGTAAGCTTACTGCACTCTAAAAAGTGATTATGTGTTTAATATATATTATTATATTATGTATTATAATAACTGCACGCCCAGGATAAGGTAGCTTCGGGCAACAGACAACACAAAGATGGTAAGTAAGGAAGAGGCCACACCCAATATGCAAATATATGGTACCAGGAGCCTATAGGAAAGCTGCACGAACCAACACTGTAGAAAGAGCATTAGTTACAAGTTGATTAAAGTCTCTTTTTTTTTATTGGCTCAACAAACATTTTTAAGTTTTCTGGTTAAAGTTCTCTGAACTCATTTTGTTGAGTTGAACTGGGCAGTAAGTTCTCTCAACTCAACATAGAATCACTTTTTAGAGTAGTCGAATAAAATTCGAATAAAAATCACTTTATAATCCGGTGCGCCTCATGTATGAAAACAGACCAGAAAATATATGTGATTGATAGTGCGCCTTATAATCCGGTGCACCTTATATTGCGGAAAATATGGTCATTTTATTGCTGTTGCTTAAAAAAATTTCACTACAAGTCACTACAAATTAAAATCATTAAGCAACTAACTTTCTGGACTTTTTAAAGTTAGTAAAATTTTATGGCTCATTTGCTTTCTGCACTTACAAAATTAAGTTGACCTAACAAGTCTTAAATGTTAGCTAAACTTAAATGATTGAATCACCTTAACATAGAATTGATCATAGTTCTTTTATCATTATCTAATATGTTAAGTTGGCTAAACTTAATATATTTAGTCGAGGACAAAAAAAAATGTGTTGAAATTAGCTTCTAAAACATTTTTAGTTAGATTAACAAACTCAGAAGTGAAAAACACTAATAAACTGAACCAGTTTTATAAAAATATAGAAAAAAAAATATTTGGCTCAACTTAACGGTGAAAATTTGATTTGACTCAGTAAAGTTGTAAATATATAACATTTTAAGTTTATTTAACTTAACTGAGTTTTGTTCACACAAAAAAGTTTAATTAGCTCAAGAGTGTTTTGTTGAGTAAGGTGGGCTTGAAAAACTTAGTTTTTTAATATATATATGAAAAGTTTCAGCATGTTTAGCTTATTTTTATAGAACTCCCAACACTGACAGCATAATACTGAAAGAGCACAAGAGAGAACTCGGTAGCTACAAGCCAGCATACTGATATCACTATGAACACAGAATAAAAGAGACTTGCTCTTACAGCCTACAACACTGAGACGTAGCAATCAACACACAAAGTTTAGCACTGCACGCCCAGGATAAAGTAGCAATGGGGAAAAGACAACACAAAGATGCTAAGTAACAGTGAGGCCACACCCGATATACAAATATATGATGCCAGGAGCCTATAGGAAAGCTGTATGAACCAACACTGTAGAAAAAGCATTGACAAATGTATTTCTGAATTTCTGAATTTCCTGTCAGGTCGGGCTCAAGAAAATGGTTTGTGATTTAGGCCTACATTTTTTTTAAGTTATGTTTTATTTTAAATAAAGCTACAGTGTGAAAATTACTATATAGAAAACTAACAAATCCCACTGTGATCATAAAGAAAGCTAATTTCTGGAGTTTGAAAATCTGGAGTTAAAAAAAGTGTGTTCAAGTGTTAAATTGTCTGAGTTTATTCTCTAATTTAGATTATACATTAAGTTAGGGGAACTCTTTTTCGGTATAGTATTTCAGTTTATTTCAAGGGTTTTGAGGAGCGTGACTCAACTGTCTTGGAGTGGATCTACCTTTAATGCTTCTGCCACGTCGACTTCACTTAACCTCAGGAGGTGAAAGTGCAATTTCACTTTTGCGCACTTCATGTTTTAAACTAATATATTATGCACATTACTTCCGATTATTTGTGTATTAACGAATTTCTAGTTATATCAACACATAGGGAACGTGTGCTGTTTACTGTAGACTAAGTGCACAGCAAAAACTGGAGAGTTAAACAACTGAGAGTTGATTTTCACTCTAAAAGTGTCATTTTAGCTTTAGCATTTTGGATTTAAATCATGTTCAGTGGTGAAGTTATTTGACAAAGTAAAATATTTCAGTGTTAACTGAAATATTCAGCAACATTTATTTGCATAATGGTAGTGTCCCCTAATCGTAGCTTACTATCAGTGTGTAGTCTTGCTCAACGGGGCTACCTTCCATTGGGTAATTCATTATATTTTATAAAATGCTAGTTTCTCTTGTCAGTCTGTTGTTGGCTATAAGAGTAAGTTACTATGGTCTGTCCTGTAAGGTGTGACAAATTTCTAGCAGTGCACTGAGAACTGCAGCGTTAAAGTTCTTATACAACGGAAAAATTCACTGGCATACACTTGAAATTGTCACTGTGTGTCAATCTGGCAACCTGCATGAGCTTTGCATCTGGAGAGGAGCAGGTGAGACAGAAACCTGTATCCTGCATTTGGAAATTAAGCTCCTGCAACCGTTTCACACACTCACTCTCATTTATTACTGAGTGTTCCTTTGCATAATAGGGCTATGTTTCCTGTCGCACTGTTCATTAACATCAATCTGAACAGATTTAACTCATTCAAACAATTTAGAGTTGTAGATAAAATGTCAGTTTTAGCACTCTTCTCACTCACAATTAAATTGGGTCAGGCTAGGTAGGGTCAGGCTGGATGTTTGAGGTCTTATCTAAGCTCTAATCGGATATTATTGGACACATTATTAACACTCCGCCTCATGCATAACATCTGCAGGAACTCTTAGAGAATATTTAAGCTGTATGGAAAGGATTACTGCAGAACACCATTAGGAACCTTTACAACTCTGACTTTACATGCTGAATCAGCTGTGTCATAAATGTTTTACTCATAAATATTGGTTATAACATTTTATAAAAAAAAAATATCTTCTATTATCTTTTAATCTTTTATCATAGTTCTGAATAGCATTTTTTAATTCGACACATCTGTTTGCAGCTATTTTTACAACCATTTCTCACAAATTGAGTGTATTTTTCAACAATTTTCACATTTTATTAGGTTTTAGCGATATGGACTCTTTAAAACTTGGTGTTTATGAGTTCATCTGAAAGAAGTCTGCAGCTTCAGCAAGGAGCAGTGACTTCCCCCCGACAGGAGCAGATATCAGGAGACATGACCTCTCCTATCATGAATAAAAAAGGTGAACACGTGAGTGCTCTCCACGCCTGCGCTCTCACGTTATTTACTATAATTAGAGCTGACAGCTCATTCAATGTGTCTATAAATAGATCAGACTTGGAGAAGACCTTCACTGATGTCTATCATACACACGTTAATCTGGGATAATTACATTGTAATTACATCTCTTTCAGTAACATATGAGGCAGACAACTGGAAAGGAGTGAAATGGGAAAATAACAACATTATACTGCAGAGTAGAAGTATAGACATGAATCTTAAGAGCCACACTGACTGTGACTGACAAACTCCTGTAAAACATGATATAAACAAAGCAATGTTTTCTTTATTTCAAAAGATATGAGTTCAAATGTAACTGTATACTGAGATTAGAGCTGATAGGTGCTGCACTTTCATACTGAAGAAAAAGAATGCTTCAGTTTACACTGCATTTTGTATGAGGCCCAATACAAGTAATGCAAGGCAGCCAATCAGAGCAGACATAATTTTCAGTGCAGTGTGAATATTTATAAAATAAATATTTAAGTAAAATGGATTTTCTAAAAAAAAGTTAGAAGAAATCAACATAGTTATTTAGTCAAAACACAAGAAACTAAGTAGAATATTTGGGCAAATTAATTTGGTACAAAAAAACAAAAAAAGTTAAACAAACTTTTTATTTTAATTGTAATAACTTTTTATAAGTTTCCATTACTTATTATATATGTATATCATACAGAAGTACACTCAGTAAAGAGTGAACTCTGTAGCTGAAAGCCAGCATACTGTGATCACTAGAAACACAGAATAAAGTTAATGTGCTCTTACAGCTCTACAACACTGAGAACTATCAATCAACAAATATATTACAATACTGCACACTCAGGATAAGGTAGCTTTGAGCAAAAGACAACACAAAGATGGTAAGTAAGGAAGAGGCCACACCCAATACGCAAATATATGGTACCAGTAGCCCATAGGAAAGCTGCATGAACCAACACTGTAGAAAGAGCATTGACGTGTAGTGACTAAAAGTTGGTTGAAATCACATTTTTTTTATTGGCTCAACAAACATTTTAAGTTTTCAGGTAGAAGTTCTCTGAACTCATTTTATTGAGTTGTACTGACCGGTAAGTTCACTCAAATTAATAATACTGATTCTCCTGACCAAAACACAGTATTACTTTTTAGAGTGTACACTTTTGCCTTACTCTACACTGTAAACCCAGAAGTTGTTTGAACTCAAATAAATTTAGTCTGTTTTACATAAAATTGGAGATTTCTAAACAATATTCAACTATTTTGAGTTAGTTGAACATTTGTGGTCACATATATACACTTAAACAGAGATCTTTGAGTTGAATCAAATTATAATAACGGAGTTTAGTCTGTTGCCATTGAGAGCGTCTTTTCCATTGGCTTCTGTCACAATCTATTTGCATACTGGGTGTGTCCCCCAATTTCTGGCACTCACCATCAGTGTGTAGTGATTCCTCCCAGGCTAGGTTAGGTAAACTTGTAGATCACATTTTATGATTAAATATTTTGTCTATGTGTTGTTGGTTGTAAAACAGGCATCATTTATTGAGCTGCATTAACTCTGTGTTCTCACTGTGCTCTCAGCACTTTTATTTTTTAATGTTTTCTTTCATCTTCTTTTTTATGAGTGTTTAAAATAATAGTTGAATGAAACCCAAACAAAGACTATAAACAAGTTCAGAAAAATATTAATTTAAAATATGTATGTGTATGTATTTGTTAAGTTCACTGTACTTAAAAATGATATTACATGAACTTTAAATGTATTAGGTAATCGGTTTCAACAAAAGTTTTGAGTTCAGTCAACTTATTAGGTTTTACAGTGTGTTGTTTCCAGTTGCTGCCATTTTGATCCATTTATTTATAATAAACTGTGTGTATGTGTGTGTCTGTCGTGTATCTGGCCAGCATGACAATGTTTTTAATGCTCAGATGCTTTTGGGAAACTGCGCACTGGTCGCTAAGCTGACTTAGCATCTGATAATACTGTTAATTTGGCTAAAACACAAAATCATTTGAGTATATGTAATGTATATGCTTGAGTGGCCCAGGGACAGAGAGTGTGATCTAAGAAAGGAAGCTTTTTATAGCATATTTCATCCCATGTGACAATGTCAGGGCCTAGACACAGGGGCCAGTAACCACACATCACACACACATTAGCTAATGAGTCATGACAACTATGGCACAATCACAAGCTCTCAGGATCAGGCTTTCACGTTGGCATTGACGGTGGCCCCTCATAGACACTTAAACATACATGTCAAACTGACAGATTTCCCACAGGACATGTGCTGCTCTGCACTCACGTGACAGTGCAGATCTGCTACTCTCAGACCAGAAAAGAGTTGTATTAAAGCTGCTGAGTTCTTTTGGTAGCTCAAATTTGCGGTTGGTGTGGTGCAGCGGATAACAACTCCACCTGCTAGTGAGCTACCACACCCTGTGGTACACTGGGGTTCAATTCTTAATCTGGGTGACTAAATGCTGCACTACATCTATAAGAGTCGTTGGGCAAGACTCCTAGCATTACATTGGTCAACCTCTGTAAAAGGATAAGTCATTTTGATTAAAAGTGTCAGCTAAATGCTGTAAATGTAAATGTAAACGTGTTGTTTTACTTTCATTTAAAAGCAGTGCTTTCATAAAAATGTTTGGTAACTAGCAGAAATCCCACCAACAGACCACTGGTAGGTCTACACTGAAAAAAAATAATGACTTGGTTTTGCACACAGGAAACATACTAGTATGACACACATGACAAAATAAATAAACTTTTCTTATATACTTCCTTATTTATTGTAAACAAATGATGATCTGGCCTGGCCACACCCACAACTAATTTCAGGGGGTGGAGAGTGCTTCTTTGGTCTAGGTGATGAATTTACAGTTGCAAGAAAAAGTATGTGAACCCTTTGGGATTACTTAGATTTCTGCATAAATTGGAAGTAAATAAACAATTGAACGGCTTAAACAGAAGAAAATACACCTTCTGGAGAAAAAGGGAAACGTGTGCCCGCTGAAGAAAATGTTGTTCTTGAGCTTCATTTTTCTCATCTAAGGTGCTTTTTTTTCCTGCTTCAGCAGTTTGTGCTTGACTGAGTTTTTTGCGTTCAAGTTTTGAAAGGGGTGGTTTTGACAGTTTGGGGGCGGGGCCGGGGGTCATCTCCTCAGCGAACGCTATTGGCTGATATTTCCACGGTTTGTGACGGGCAGTAAATGCGGGCAGACAGAGCCGGGACACCGGAGATCGAGTTGTTCGGATGTTAGCATAGCCAGTTAGCTAACTCTCCTGCCGTCCTTCTGTCCACGCTTCCTCCGGCTCGTGGAGGTAGGCGGTCCGTCACGAACCCTGGAGAAATCAGCCAATAGCCTTCACTGAGGGAGTTTACCCAGGCCCCGCCCCCAAACTGTCAAAACCACCCCATTCAAAACTCAAGTGCAAATCACTCAGTCGAGCACAAACTGCTGCAGCAGGTAATTCACACAGCAAGCGAGGAAAAAAAAAACACCCGAGAAGAGAAAAATGAAGCTCGAGATTTTCTTCAGCGTGCACACGATTCACTTTTTTTGCTCGCATTTCACATTTGTGTTCACGAGTAGTTAATTTACACACACAAAATGGTAAAACACGCTGGTTAATTTTTTTCACCTGGTATTTTTGCACCCTCGATTTTTGACATTGATGTGACGCCATAGGTGGAGTCAGCTAAAATCAGGGGTTTTAAAATGGGTCTTATCATCCATTGCCCCTTGTCTGCTGTGTTTGGGAAACACACTTCCCACTTCACTGCGATGGACTGGCGGCCTGTCCAGGGTGTATCCTGCCTTCCGCCCGATGCTGGCTGGGATAGGCTCCAGCACCCCCCCGCGACCCTTAATGGATAAAGCGGTTGATAATGACTTGACTTGTCTTGACTTCCCACTTCAGATTGTGTTCCTGACTGGCGTGTGTCAAGTCTTTTTTTAAGAAAATAAATCTGGACCCATGAGTTTGAAGCAATTACAGGACAATTTTTAAGATTCCTTTTATTTTATTGATCTTAGAGAATGCTGTCTCATCCTATATTGTGCAGTATGGTGATGCAGGCAAAGTTTCTGTTCTAGTTCTCTCAGACATTCAGCTTTTGCCACCATGAATGGAAACAACGTTCTAGGACTAGAAAAAATAGATAAGCTTTGATCTGATTTGTTAAGGGTTATTGATTATTTCACAAATTCACCTTAAGTTAAAAGGTTCCCCAGGTTTTTGCAGCAAATGCTCACAGACTGTGGAAAAATCTCCCTCCTGAAATCAGTCTCTCAGCATCAGTTAATGTTTTTTTCACCCCAGAACCATACAATGGTCCAATCTGATGCCTCCCGACAACCCCAACCTGTGAAAGAAAGGGTGAAATGGCCCAGAATGAGCAGCAACAAGGAGTGGCAGCAGCTGGACAAAGATCTGGATAAGATCCTTGAAGTTGCTTTGGCCGATACAGTTGAGCGGAAAATCGAGACAATGACAGCAATAACATATAACATGGCCAGGGAGCGGTTTGGGATTGAGGACAGGAAGACCATCAGCCCAAAGGAGATGCAGCTCAATCGGAGAGAGAAGGAGATAAAGAGCTTGAGGAAAGAGTTCAACATCCTCTCCAGGAGGTTTAGGAGTGCTGCACAAGAAGAAAAAGAGGGGATTAAAGACCTTACATCTGGACTCCGAGACCGGCTGTGCAGGCTGAGGAAGGCGGAGCAGACACGGAAACATAGGAAGGAGAGACAAGTCAAGAGGTCTCAGTTCATCAAAGACCCCTACAGGTTTACCAAGACTCTGTTAGGGGAAGCTAGATCAGGAGCATTGAGCAGCTCTAAAGAGGAGGTTGAGGAAGTCCCTAGATCAACGCACTGTGACTCCTGCAGATACGAAGATCTGGGCAGCCACCCAAAGGTCACCAGTGTCGCACTCCCTGCAAAACATCTGGAGATTAGAGAGCCAACCTGGAAGGAAGTATCAGAGGTGGTGAAGAAGGCAAGGACAGCATCAGCCCCTGGACCGAGTGGCCTGCCCTATAAAATCTACAAGAAATGCCCACTTTTGCTACGTAGACTATGGAAGCTTCTCCGGAAAGTGTGGGCAAAAGGCAACATACCAGCATCCTGGAGGATTGCAGAGGGCTGTTTTGTGCCGAAAGAGAAGGGATCTTCCGATGTCAGCCAGTTTCGTACCATTTCCCTTTTGAGTGTGGAAGCTAAGATCTTCTTCTCAGTCTTAGCAAGGCGGATGACAACCTACATGATAGAGAACAGCTATGTAGACACCTCGATCCAGAAGGGTGGGATACCAGAATTCTCTGGGTGTATGGAGCACACCACTATTCTCAGCCATTTAATCCAGGAAGCAAAGAGGAATAAGGGAAACCTGACTGTTGTTTGGCTGGACCTTGCTAATGCGTATGGGTCTATGCCACATAGCCTCATCAATAAGGCAATGGATTACTACCACATCCCGGATAAAATCAGGCACATGATCAGCAGTTATCTGGGGTCATTCAAGATGCGGTTTCGGACCGCACATTTTACCGCCGCATGGCAAGCGCTGGAGAAGGGGATTGTAACAGGATGCACAGTCTCCCCCATCCTGTTCATCATGGGGGTGAATCTCCTTATTACAGCAGCAGCAGCGGAGGCCAAGGGACCAGTGACAGCAGCAGGGGCCAGGCAACCCCCAGTGAGAGGATTCATGGATGACCTTACAATAACAACAAATACTCATGTGCAGGCAAGGTGGATTCTGAAAACACTTGGTGCTGTGGCATCGTGGGCTAGGATGACCTTCAAGCCCAGGAAGTCACGGAGTATGGTTATAAGGAGGGGGATATTGTGAAGAGATCCCAACAATCCAAGAGAATCCTATCAAATGCCTGGGAAAGTGGTATGATGACACCCTTAGTGATAGGAATAACATCTCTAGCACTGAAAAACAGGCAGATGAGTGGCTGAGGAGAAATGAGGTACCGGGGCTACCAGGCAAATTTAAGTCTTGGATTTACCAGCATGGGCTTCTACCAAGGCTGATGTGGTTACTTACAGTCTATGAGATTCCAATGACTACTGTGGAGGGCATGGAGAATTGAGTGAATAAACATCTGAGGCGGTGGCTCGGTATCCCATCCAGTTTACAGCAGTGGGGCTGTATATCCGGTCAGGGCAGCTTCAACTTCCACTTTCATCTGTGGTAGAGGAGTTTAAGGTGGCCAAGTGCAGAGTGGCAATGATCCTCCGAGACTCTAGAGATGAACAAGTCCGAAGAGCAGGCCGTAAGTGGGCAGCAGATGCTGCAGTCAGGCAGGCTGAAAGTTCTTTGGAGCTAAGGGACATCATTGGCAATGTCTGCATAGGGCGGCAGGGATTAGGAACTTCCCGGTTCATCCAGTGGGGGAAGGCAAGTGTGCAGCAGAGGAGAGAGCTGGTCCAGGCTGAAGTGCATCGTCAAGTAGAGGAGACACGGAAGGCGAAAGCTGTCGAATTAGCAACCCAGGGAACATGGACCAAATGGGACCTGCCTAAAAGGAGGGTCTCATGGACCGAACTATGGAGGCTGGAGCCATTCCGCATAAGTTTCCTCTTGAGGTCTGTTTACGACACACTTCCATCACCAGTGAACCTTGCTAAGTGGGGACTGAGGGTGGATCCACTATGCAAGCTGTGCGGGAGGACGGGTACGCTCTCCCATATCTTGGCTGGGTGTCACAGCTCTGACACAGGGGAGATATAGGTGGCGGCATGACCAGGTTCTCAGAGTGATCGCAGACATCTTGGAGCAGGCTAGGAAAAAACCACAACCACACAAGCACCAAAATTGCAGTTCATCAGGGCAGGGGAGCAGTCATTTTTCTTCAAGGAAGACTAGACCCAACATTCTTCAAGGAACACGAGGATGGGAGATGGAAGTTGACCTGGGACGGAAGCTGACTTTCCCATCCATTGTGCAGACCACTCTGAGGCCTGACATAGTCATCTGGTCAGAGCAAGCAATGAAGATCATCCTTGTGGAATTGACTGTCCCCTGGGAAGAAGGCTGTGATGAGGCTCACGAGAGAAAGAGGTCAAAATATTAAGAACTTGTCATGGAGTGTAGAGAGAAAGGGTGGCAAGCATGGTTGTTTCCAGTGGAGGTGGGGTGTAGAGGGTTCCCGGCACAGTCTGTATGGTCACTGCTCACTTCACTCGGCATATCAGGCAAGGAACGTAAAATAGCTATACGCAGGATTGGGGAGGCAGCAGAAAGAGCCTCTTGTTGGCTTTGGTCTAAAAGGGAGGAGGGGGGCTGGAAGCCTGGAGCTGGTGGGCAGTGACCTGGCTACTGGAACTGAAGCTCCACTTTACGGCAGCTTTTGTTGGAATGATGCAGGTTGATTTATCCTCTGCTGAAGCTTCAGATTGTGCCACCATGGCTTGAAAAAACATTTTTGGGACTAGAATAAATAGAGGTTTTTTGTAGAGGTTTTGATCTAATTTTTTAAAAGTATTAAGTAATAAGTTATTTTTTTGTGATGAAATGGTAGGTTGTACAATATCAGTGGCTCTCAAAAAGAAAGGACAACCTGTCCAAGTGGATTAATATACACAACTGTATGAAGATTGTGGGACAACCTTGCAGAATATTGGTGTAATTGAGTTGTATACACTGTTAGATAAAATTGGATATTTCTGAACAATATTCAACTATTTGTTCAAAATACAAGACATTGTGTATTTTTTCCTTAATATAATTTATTTATGTAATCCCAACAAATCTTTTTAGGTACACCTGCACAACAAACAAAAGTCTTTTTATATTTACTAGAGTTTTAGTCACTACCTGTTTAAATGCTCTTTCACTCTTTACTGAGTTTACTCCTGTATTGCTCCAGTATTATGCTGTCAGAATTGGCAGTTAAATAATAATACACTAAATATGTTGAGAATACCCATGGTTAACTTAAAAAGATACGTTATGTGAATATTACTAAAGTTTTATTAACTTGAAAGTGTGTTAAAATAAAGATGAATTGTTAGTTTATTTGATTACACGGATCATTTTTTAAAAAGGACAAATTAAACACTTAAATTGAGTTAACTCAGCTTTTTTAGTCAGCAGTGTACAATAGAAGAGTTGACAATACTTAATAAAAATTTCCCATGTAGTGTCAATGGACTCTTTTAAGTTGACACTACCTGAAAAAGTATGTTAGCACTACTGGAGAAAATTAAGTAGTAAATACAATGACTACTCTTGCTTGATCTACTTAATTATCTGATGCAAAAAGTTGACATGATTTTTTTAAAGTAGATCAAGCACACTTTTTTTCAGTGTAGTCATTCCCCCGGGGCTACCTTTGGTAAACGTGCAGCTCATATATTTTGATAAACTGTCGGCCTTTAAATTAATCTTTTCCAGGCTTATAGTGTGTATTTGTAAAATTCATTTTTTGTAAAATGTTGAGAAAAAACTCAACATATTTATTTCTTTGGAATACAGGATACTAAGTCGACGTTTTGGGCAAATTAATTGGTACAGCAAAAATAAAAAAGTTAACTCAAATTTTATTTTAGTTGTAATAATTTATGGTAACTCAAGCTTTCACTCCCCATTATTAAAAAAAAATTAAGCAAACTTGTTGCCTTAAAAAAGTTATTTTTGTCTTACAATACAACAAAAATCAAAACGTTAAATCAACTTTCCCTTTAGTTGTAATAACTCCATGTTTTAATTTATGCTAACTCAAGTTTTCATTCCCCATTATTAAAAAAAAGTGAGAACTGGTTGCTTTAAAAAAAAAGTGTATGTATTGCTTTTGAATGCACTTTATATAATTCAGCCTTTTACTCACACTTTGCTTTTACAGTATAGGATTATCCAGGAAACACTGGGGGGAAATAAATGCGCTGTTTGCATTTGGATGGCAGCCATGAGAGGATCAAGACTGGAGCGGAATAATATGATTAACATTCAAGCATGATACAGCATATGGCAAGACTGAGACCTAGAGACACATTTTAGTATTTCTCTAAATGATGAGCAGCAATTTTGAGCTGATTTAAGCAAACATTTAAACATTTATAACAACTAGCAATTTCACAGGTTTTTAAAACATCTTTTATCTACTATTATTATCTTAACTGATAGAGAGAGTGTTCAACAGGATGGTTAATTGACTGTTTGGAGATGTTTTGTTGTAAAATTGTAAAACGCAATGCATCTTGGGATGCAATATGAGAACTGCCTTGACGTGTATACACTCTAAAAAGTAATTAAGATGGCCTTTAGAAAATACTCAAATAAATACCCTGTTGTAATATAAAAAAATAAGTTATATGAATTTGTTTTATTGAGTTATAGTGACATATAAAAATGGAAGTATTGTATCAACACACTTTCCTGACTAACCCAGACTAAATATATTCCATTAAACATTGAAATACAAAAGCCATTTTCCGGCAACTTATTTATCTGTATTGGACAACTTATTTCTCCCTTCCATCTGAAGTCTCCCACCAACTTGTGCATGTTGAAGATCACTCTGGAGAAGTAAAAAAGCTCCACCAGGCACCAGTTTTAAGTATGTGAGGGATGAATAGTGGGAACAAAGCATTGAATAAAGTTGATCATACTGTTGAATATTAACGTTGGTTGACTTTATTAAAACTAATTTAACAAAACTGACATTATAGGGGCAATAGAAGTTTAAGTAAATATATAATATGAGCAAATCAACATGATTAATAAATCAAACTAAAAAACAAAACTTAAAATTGTTCTCCTTAAGCTGATTTTTAAGTCAGCTGAACAAGAAATATCAATTTGCATCATAAACTATAGCAAACTAATTGCTTCAAATAACTTTTTTTAATTTCTTCTTAAAGGTGGTCTAACTAAATCATTAGGTTTAGCTAAATTTAGTTAAGGCCAAGCCAACTACTCTGCACATGCTCAGTTTTACTCTTTAGTTAAACGGGGTCTACTGATCAATTCAGCAGGGGTTTTCACCTGATGTTGGTCACGCTATTTGCATATTGGGCATGTCCTCCTCTCACTCACCATCAGTGTGTAGTCATTCTCCACAGGCTGCTTCTCTCGAGATTCACATGTGTTATTTAATAGTTAACTTCCTGCTCTTGGTGTTAAAGGCTGTAAAAGCAGGTTGCGTTCAGTATTGCTCAGTGTGACTACATACTAGCTGGGTCTAGCTGATCATATTTGCATTAGTTCTCTTAACTCTCACCCAGAAACTTTTTGTAAATGCCTGTAGTTAGACACAGTTTATATAAAAGTGTGTAAAATGTAAATGATGATAGATGTGTGGGCCTGCAGTGTGCACAGATGCCCTGAGTAGCAGCACATCAGCTCACCTGGAACATCTGCTATATTAAAAAAATATATATTTTATTTATACAGTTACAGAGTGTGTGTAGTTAAAATTCAGATAGTAAACTGTGTTGACTGTTTACTGGCAAGAAGTTGTTGGAAGCAGAAACTCTTACAGGTAAATTTCTAATTACAGTATAAAAGACTTCCTGTGTCAGGTCATGTGACTAGTGTCTGGTTTTCATTTTGTGTGAGTAGTACCTGAATTGAATCTGGATAAGATTTTAGCCACATGCATTTACACTAGGTTGTCAAATCTGTTTCTAGACTTAAATTCAATTTGTTTGTGGGATGGAATATACATATTTGCTTTTTTTGCAGCATATGTTTCACGGTGGCCAAACACAACAAACACGAATACCAAACACACAGTTTATTAAATAAAGGGCAAAACCTACAGGAGTGGTCAGGGAAAGGCAAGGTCAGTAAGGGCAACAAAAATAAACATACTAGAGTTAACATGAAAAATGGTATTACATGGCTAATTCTTAATAGTTTGAATTGCAATGCAAAAAAGGGTAGTAAAAAAAATAAAAATAAGTTTGGCAACGAGTAAACAAAAAAAGGTAAAACTATATAAGGGTGGTCAAAGTAAAAACCTGGTCAATAAATGGAAAAACACAAAATAAATACTGGGTGGAAGAGCAAAGAAGAAGATGAAAACAATGGGTATTTATACAGGGGAACACAGGTGTGAGCAATCTCAGTAAATGGGCCAAAGTGTCATGTGATCCGGCAGGTCTGAGAGTTTCGGCACAGGTGAATTCTGGGAAATGGAGTCTCTAGTGTGAGTACTGGCAGGCAGACTGACAGAGTCAAGTCTGACTAAATGTACTGGTGTTTTGTACCAAACAAAGCCAAATAGACGATCTGGTAGTGATAGTAATAAAAATAATAATTTTAGACAACACTGCTACCACCAAATGAAAATCAGAATATGACTAACGGATTCTTTTGCCAGTTCATAATTATGCTGGTAGTTCATTTAAAGCATTATCACTGTGCCTGTAGCAGAGGATTTAAACCAGTAAAATAATATTCAACCAGTTTATGTCCATTAGGATGGCATAACTGCCACTAGTGTGCCTGCAGAAAGATGTCACTAGTCCGGTGTTAGCTGACTGAGGAATCACTTTAGTGTGGTTTATGTTTTCCCTGCAGAATACAGCTGGCAGAGTGATCTTCCTCTGATAAAGAGGAAGAGCTCCGTTGTTCTTTTTCTTATATTCAGGCTCTAGACAACAGCGGCGTCCTCAGATCCGTCACGCACCGTTAATTTGATGCTTCCTGAGTCTTTCTGAGTGTAGATTATGCAACAAAGCGTGAGTCATTACAGGTCTCTCAAATGCTCCGAAAGACTGATTTTATCTCCACGGGCTAAAATTAACGGAGCTGACAGGTCTCTGAACAGCAGGCCAGAGCCGCCAGCCGTGATTTGTTTTGTCTAGCAGCTACAGGTAATTGGTGCAGCTTGGAGACAAGTACTTGATTACGGCAACTAGCAGCTTTTTAATTAAACCCAAAGACGGCAATGGCTTTGTTTTTCACACCTCCTGCCTCCTGGAACCTTTTAAGAGAGCAAACAACTTGCTAATTTAACATGAGTGCAGTTCAAAGGTACGATGGTGGAGGTATAAAATAGCAGAGTGGAAATGGATGGTGACCCTGAGACTTTTGTATTTTGAAGAGTTGTTGCCTTTGTTTTTAACCATATTCAAAGATATTTCAAAATTAATATGATACAACGTCCCCAATTAAACTCCATATGAACTGCACAAAAATAGCTCAATCTTGTCATTGTAGTCATTGTGATGTTTTTTTGGGGGGGAATTACAAACCAGTAACCTAAAGCACTGAGCTGAAGCAAGGATTGGAATAAAACATAGCATGTTAGCTCAGGATTTGACAGCTATTATGTAATGCTGATGTTAAGTAAGGGATGGGGCATTGTGTAATGTATTAAGAAATGTTATTTAGTCTTTACCTTATTTTTCATAGTGTCTCAGCTTTTTGTCAGCAGTTTATTGTAGATTATATTTACGGGGTGAAAACTACTTTAAATAAAGTGAGTGTATTTTACTCTTTTCTTTTAGCACAATGTTTGGTAATACTGTACTAGTCTAAAGTTTGGTCACACCCCTTCTCATTTCATTTTAAATTTTTATTTGTTTTATTTTTAACAATGTAGATTAATATTGGAGAATTCAAAACTATAAAGGAACGCATATGCAATTATAAAGTAAACCAACAAGTGTTAAACAAGCCAAAAAATGTTTTGTACTTTAGATTCTATGAAGTAGCATCTTTTGTTTTGATGCCAACTTTGTCCACTCCTGGCATTACTCTCTCAGTGGGCTTCATGAGGTACAACCCCTGGCAAAAAGTATGGAATCACCAGTCTTGGATGAGCACTCCTTCAGACATTTCATTCTGTAAAACAAACTCTGATCAAAAACATGATACAATAATAAGGTCATTCCAAAGTGCAACTTGTTGGCTTTCAGGAACACTCAAAGAAATGAAGAAAAAACATTGTGGAGATCAGTGAATGTTACTTTTATTGACCAACCACAGGGAAAAAAATATGGAATCACTCAATTCTGAGGAAAAAAGTATGGAATCATGAAAAACAGATAAACAAAAGATGATTCAAAATACATCACTAGTATTTAGTTGCACCACCTTTGGCTTTTATAACGGCTTTCAGTATCTGAGGCATGGACTTGATGAGTGACAAACAGTACTCTGCATCAATTTGGTGCCAACTCTCTTTGATAGCAGTTGCCAGATCAGCTTTGCAGGTCGGAGCCTTCTTGTGGACCATTTTTTTCAATTTCCACCACAGGTTTTCAATTGGGTTGAGATCTGGACTATTTGCAGGCCATGACATCGACTGAATGTGTCTTTCTCCAAGGAATGCCTTCACTGTTTTTGCCCTATGGCACGATGCATTGTCATCTTGGAAAATTATTTCATTATCTCCAAACATCTGTTCAATTGAAGGGATGAGAAAACTGTCCAAAATGTCAATGTAAACTTGTGCATTGATAGAAGAATTAACCACAGTCATCTCCCCAGTGCCTTTGCCTGACATGCAGCCCAATATCATCAAGGACTGTGGAATTTGGTTGTTTTCTTCAGGCAGGCCTCTTCATAAATCTCACTGGAACGGCACCAAACAAAAGTTCCAGCATCATCACCTTGTCCAATGCAGATTCTTGACTCATCACTGAAGATAACTTTCATCCAGTCATCCACAGTCCATGATTGCCTCTCCTTAGCCCACTGCAGTCTTGTTCTTTTATGTTTAGGTGTCAATGATGGTCTTCTTTTAGCTTTCCTGTATTGAAATCCCATTTCCTTTAGGCGATTTCTTACGGTTCGGTCATATACATTGGCTCCAGCTTCTTCCCATTTATGCTTCATCTGTTTAGTTGTACTTTTTCAGTTTTCAAGACAAATGGCCTTAAGTTGCTTGTCTTGACGCTTTGATGTCTCTCTCGGTCTACCAGTACGCTTGGCTTTAACAACCATTCCATGCTGTTTGTATTTGGTCCATATCTTGGATACAGCTGACTGTGAACAGCCCACATCTTTAGCAACCATGCGTGAAGAGTTACCTTCTTCAAGAAGTTTCACAATCCTCTCTTTTGTTTCAAGAGACATTTCTCTTGTTGGAGCCATGGTTCTTGCCACTCTAATTCGTCCAGCAGCCCTCCAAGGTGTCATGACTGCAGGTGTTTTTAACTGCAGACTAACGAGCAGATCTAATCTGAGGCAGGTGTCCATTTAGGGAAAGGAAATTGACTGGGTGTGTCCTTATTTTCTACCTTCAATTTGAGTGATTCCATACTTTTTTCCTCAGAATTGAGTGATTCCATATTTTTTTCCCTGTGGTTGGTCAATAAAAGTAACATTCACTGACTTCCACAATGTTTTTTCTTCATTTCTTTGAGTGTTCCTGAAAGCCAACAAGTTGCACTTTGGAATGACCTTATTATTGTATCATGTTTTTGATCAGAGTTTGTTTTACAGAATGAAATGTCTGAAGGAGTGCTCATCCAAGACTGGTGATTCCATACCTTTTGCCAGGGGTTGTAGAACCTTGAATGGTTCTTCAATCATCTTAAAGATGTTCTATAGCTGCTGAGCTCTTGTTAACTGCTTTTCCTTCACTCATGTGAGGTGTTTGTGAATGCAAAACTCTAATGGCAAATGTCGTAATATTAATGTGTGTCTAAACCTTTGACTGTTACTGTATTTAATGGCTTTGCTGAAGTATGTTTTACTTCTGAAAATTAGGTAACAAGTGGATATTACTTTTATTATACATTATGGTTCTAACATTATATACTGTTTATGGCTAGTCAATGTATGTGTTAATATTGTATTAAAAGCTTAACATTAGACATATCAGACATCAAATGTCTTTATAAGCTCTAGATATATGTGTTTAACAGTCAATAAGCATTGCTAACAAATTTAAATACTATTCAAAATCTAATTTATAGATTAAAAAATAGCAATAGTGTTTTTTTTTACTCTTTTTGATGTTTTTTATCTAAAGGTCTAATTTCTGTAAAAAAAATCAATAATTTTTTCAATAAAGATATTTTAAAAGACAATTCAGGATTATATTTTCTGTCGTAACTCATAAAATGAAGGAAATCAAGGAAACATGCTGAGTTTAAACTCTGGCAGCTATCATCAGCAGTATTTTCTTACTAGGACAGTGTGTACAGTGTGGTAAACTGTACACGATTCAGCCTTCGAATCTGCCTGTCATTCCTCCAGTCCCATTTCCACCACAATGTTGCCAGATATAGACAACAGCTTACAATATACATATATATACACACACTAATCAGCTTTAGAGTAAGAATCTCGTCATCCGTTCGTGTGAGCTTCACATCTGGAGAGGAGCGGGTGGGGCAAAAAACTCTTTAGTAGCCTTGGACTTCAGTAGCCGTTTCACACATTCACTCATATTTATTACAGATTGTTCCTTTAATGTTTCCAATATATGATTTCATTAAAAGTTATTTAAAACATTCAGCTATACAAAAATGGCATAATGATAATAATGTCAACTTGATCAAGCAAGAGTAGTCATTGTATTTACTACTTAATTTTCTCCAGTAGGGATAACATACTTTTTCAGGTAGTGTCAACTTAAAAGAGTCCATTGACACTACATGGGAAATTTAAGTATTGTCAACTTAATTTTCTCTTGTACAATGCTGCCTTAAAAAGCTGAGTTAACTCAACTTAAGTGTTTAATTTGTCCTTTTTAAAAAATTATCTGTTTAGTCAAATAACTAACAATTCATCTTTATTTTAACACACACTTTCAAGTTAATAAAACTTCAGTAATATTCACATATCTTGCCATTTAAAGTTAACCATAGGTATTTTCAACATATTTAGCATATTATTATTTAACTGCCAATACTGACAGTATAATACTGTAGCAGTATAAGAGTAAACTCTTTAAAGAGTGAACTCTGTAGCTGAAAGTCAGCATACTGTGATCACTAGACACACAGAATAAAGTTAATGTGCTCTTACAGCTCTACAACACTGAGACATGTAAACATGTATATTATAATTACTGTACGACTAGGATAAGGTAGCTTCGGGCAACAGACAACACAAAGATGGTAAGTAAGGGAGAGGCCACACCCTATATGCAAATATATGGTACCAGGAGCCTATAGGAAAGCTGTATGAACCAACACTGTAGAAAGAGTATTGACACAGGTAGTGACTAAAACTCTAGTAAATACAACAAGACTTTAGTTTGTTGTGCCGGTGTACCTAAAATAATTTGTTGGGATTACATAAATAAATTATATTAAGGAAAAAATACACAATGTCTTGTATTTTGAACAAATGTGGAGTAATTAAAAACTAGATATATTCATGTAAAGGTTGTTGTTAATAACACAGATTTAATTACGTTACATTTACTAACGCTCAGATTTATTTTATTCAGTGTAGTTTTATGTCTTGTAAAGGGTTAGACTGGTTTCTTAGAATCAAGAACAAAAAAACTGAAGAAATCCAAGAAGAAAGTGTTAAGGACATTTAAATGAAATTAAATCGAGCGTGATGTGGTATTAGATCTAATAGATCTAAAATCGAATAAAATCTCTACTATAACCACAATAAATAGATTTACTGCTTTCATCTTGTTATGACTGACAGACAAGCTACCCACAATCTAATGGGCCAATTATGAGATAGTATGCTAACCACAAAATAAGACATTAATTGTGTGCTGATGTGCTAACTCTGACCTAATACACTATCACTGCTAATAAGCCTACCACTGGCTAATTTGGTGGAACAGGCAGTCAGTCATTAAATATTAGTGATGGAAACTGGACACTGGATTCACTCGATTACAATCATAGAATTTAGAACTCTTATTCCTATGAGTCTGATATAAAAATCAGTTATTATGAATGAAACGGAATGTGTGACATGAATAAAAGTGCATTCTCATCATCTTGACTGATTCTCTGGATGGCTCTGTGTGGTCATGTAGAGTGTGGCAGGCTCCCCGCAGATGAAAGTCAGTGTGACCTTTATCTGTTCAGAGCAATACAAACACTGTCATGCTGAGCCATACAGTCCAGCCACTTGACAGCTGCATGACCATCACACGCTGAATGCAGTGCACGCTGACCTTCACCCACTGCTAGCACTGTGGTGTGATCAGGGAGAGACTATATGCTATATTAGGAGCTAGCCATGAGGACAAAGGTGTGGACAAAAATAGAAGCTGCAGAGAAACTCTAGAAGGGTGGCAGAGACCAGGGGCATAATTTGGTTTCCCCACTGGATTTTTTTTTTCTGGACTCACCTATTGACTGCTACATCATTTTTCCACATATAGCTGATGCTGTTCAGCAATAAATCCAAGCCGCGTCCATTGTACAGTGCTACCATATCTAATCACACAGTGGCACATAGTTCTGTTAAAGGGGCAAAACATGGATATGAGGGTTTGAGCAGTGTTTGACACTAAAACACTTAATATAAAACACTACTTGTATATTCAAGAATCTTTTACATATATGTGTGTATATACAGTTATGAAAAGAAGTTAGAATGCCTCATGACAACCTTTGTCTTTTTGAGCATATTTAATCATATGACCTGGACCTGGAGCTCAAGTAACTCAAATAAAACTGAAAAAGTAAAATGTAATACACAAAAATGTAAAATTCTTGTAAAGAATAATACCATGTACTCCCCCATTTATATGAAATGGCAACAATTAAACATGTTCTATATTTCTATTTCTATTTCATCATCCAGGAAAAGGTTTCAGGTCATAGTCATGTTGCATGGTCCACCTCCACTTCAGTTACATTTTTTGGACATACAGTATGTGGCCCTATTTTAGCCATCAACCATGCACAGTGCAGTTGGATTTAAAATATATGCGTTGCACACCTTAAAACGTGCAAAAAGCATGTACTAATTCTCTTAATTAGCTGATTTGGCCTTCGCAAACGCCTCACATGAAGCACAGAGTGAAGGAAAAACAGTTAACTTGTCCTCAGCACTTTTTGAATCCTTTGGGACAGTTAAAGAACCATTCCAGGTTTTACCTCATAAAGCCAGCTGAGAGAGTAATGCCAAGAGTGGGCAAAGAGAGCATCAAAACAAAAGATGCTACTTTGAATCTAATATAGAAAATAAATTTGCCTTTTTTTAATATAAATCTACATTGTAGAAAAAAAAAAGAAAAAACATTACATGAGAAGGGGTGTCTACAAACTTTTGTGTAGTACAGTATTACCAAACATTGTGCACTTCATGTGCTAAAAGAAAAAAGTAAAATGACAGTCGACTGGGATCTAGGTTCTAATCAGTCAGTGGCGTACCTGTGTTTTCCGCTGCCAAGACAGCAAAACATCCAGACCACCACGCCCATCAGATTAGATATATATGTAAGCTCTGTCACTATTTAAACGATATAAACTGTTGTCGGGGTGTAAGATAGCAATGAGCATCACAGTGTGCCTTGCTCCGGGGTAAGATACGGCCCAAGGTTTTACATTGTTCCAAAGTGCCCTCTGATACAGTGAAGAATTCATAGTGCTTTCTATATTTACCCACTGTCCCAGAAGTCCTGCTTTGTCTGGGTGCTCTTTGATGTTTTTTCGACAGCAAGTGTTTCCTCTTTGAACATCTCCCATACAAATCTAACCTATGCAGTCTCTTTCTGATGGTAGATGCTGTACCTTGACATCAACTGTGGTGAGAGCTTTGTGTAGGTCTGACATTTTAGGATTGTTGGACACTTGTGAACAGTGGAAAAGCTGATTTCTAATTGTTCTGAGATCCTTTCAAATTCCTTCCCAGACTTATCTGCATCTGCACTTTCTTACTGTAGTCCTCAGAGAGCTCTTTGGATCTGGCCATGGGGATCCACTTACAACGCCCTCCATAAGTATTGGCATCCCTGGCTAAGAAGTGTTCTTTGGCTTTTAATAAGTTCTTAAAAATATAATAATAATAATAATAATAATAATAATAATAATAATAATAATCACACATTGATTTTTATTTCTTTTAAATGAAATCAAAGAGGGATCTTCCATTATTCCTCTTTACACAACGTCTCTAAATCCTCCAGAGTCCTGTATCTTCTCCTCTGCGCTCTCCTCTTTAGCTCAACCCACAGCTTTTCTATTGGGTTGAGGTCTGCACTGAAAAAATAATGCATAAAATTTACTTAGCAACTTTCTGCATTTGCTTTTTTTTAAGTAAATTCAATTTCAGATAAATTTAGGTAACTTCAACACGGTTATTTTAGTTAAAACACACATATTACACTGTCTCAACACATGGATGGCATGTAATACAATACAATACAAATGTATTACATGCCATCCATGTGTTGAGACAGTGAGACATGGTCTGTTTACAAAATAAATATTTGGATGTGTGTTTTAACTAAAAATACTTAAATTTCAGGAATTATAATATATTATGTATAATAAATTATTTGAGTAATATTGTATACTATATATATATATATAAGTAAATTAAGTAAAGTTTACTAAAAGAAAGGATTGACTGAAGTTCAGCTCACGTATTTACTCTACTCTAAGTTACTTAAATTTATCTGAAATTAAGTTTACTTAAAAAAAGCAAATGAAGAAAGTTGGAAAAAAATTTTAAGTAAATTTTACTCATCTTTTTTTTCAGTGTGAGAAATGGGATGGCCATGAGAGGAGCTTGATTTTGTGCCTTGTGGGCCATTTTCGAGTAGATTTGGCCACATGTTTAGGATCATTATCTTGCTGAAAGACCCAGTGACGACTCATCTACAGCTTTCGGACAGAGGCCACTAGATTCTGATTCAAAATGTCCTGAAATTTCAAAGAGTTCATGATCCCATGTATCTTTACAAGGACCTATGAAGGAGAAACAGGCCCACAGCATCACCGATTCCCCCCATACTTAACAGCGGGCATGAGATGTTTTTCTGCGTACTCACACTTAGAGTGTTTGTGGCCAAAAAGCAATCTGACCAAAGCAATGCTGCTGGAGTTTTTAAACATCTCAGTGTCACTGCTGGACTAAGATTTTTCCATGTTCAGTGTCCGGTGGGCCCCATTCTGTGATCACTGATGATCTAGAGGATCTAGAGCATGACTAACACAAACTGTGCAGCAACAGAAGAGCTTCTCTCTCTGACTTACATCTACATCTACAAGGTGGAGCAGCTAGGTAGTGCCTAATAGAGTGTAAACATTGAGTGAACACAGTGTTTAAAAACTCCAGCAGCACTGCTGCATCTGATCCACTCAAACCAGCACAACACACACTAAACACCACCACTATGTCAGTGTCACTGCAGAACTGAGAATAACCCACCACCCAAATAATAGCTACTATGTGGTGGTGCTGTGGGGACCTGAATGGATTTAATGGACGTTAATAAAGCATGTAGAGAAAGAGAAGAACTACGAAATAATACACCAATGGATGTAGCTGCTGAATAAAAAAGAATAATAGGTGTAGAAACAAGCAGGAGGCCATAACATATGAGATGCTAGATCTGTGTACATACAATATTTATGTCTCATTAATAAGTTAAAATCACGGTGAGCTTTATGCTGCACCTAAAGCACAGATACCTTCAGCAGAGCCAGGCCACAACAGCATGTCTGACAGGGACGTCTTTGTTTTCGAAGGTCTTAATCTGCTACAACCTGCAAACACACATAAAATCTTAACGCTGCTCTGAAGAGCTGAGCTTGTATGCAGAGACTTTTTTCAGTAATTATTCAGCAACACTTCAAATAATGTATATGTCTGTCAGAACAGCACAGATAGACTCACCAATCCTGCTTAATTGGCCTCCCCTCTCCATGAATCTTGCGTTTGATCTATTTATCTGTTGTTAAGTTTTTTTCTCTATCGGTCCTTACTGTCAGACCACGGGGAAGTCAGGAGGCAGAATTGTGGGGTTGCTATAGGAACCATTCATTAAAGGGGCAGCGTCTGTCGTATTGTGTTTGATGTGTTTGTGTGTTTTACTGCTGTGTGGACTTGTGCTACACCATGAACAGCACCCAAGTGACCCAGAGGAAGCACTACTATGGTGCATAAACATCATTAGCAACATTAGCACAGGTTTAGAAAAGTTTAGTCTAGCAATCAGGACTGGCACTAGCCATTGGGTGCCCTAAGCACAAATGCTTTGTTGCCCCCAACCTCTTCAAGTATTTAATAGTACCATTTGATTCAAAGACGTTTAAGCGAGTTTGACAATAACCAACAGATTTGGTTATTATTATTATTATTATTATTATTATTATTATTATTATTATTATTATTATTATTATTATTATTATTACTTATTGTCATGTCAATTCTGTTGTATGCTTGCATTTACTTAAATAAAAAAAAAAAACTTTAGTAGCATTGTGTCCTGTGTTTTAATTTATTTTTCATTGGGGGCTTAATGCTGAAATTATCAAATGATAATATGAATTGGAATGTTAGACAGTAAGACTGTGTTCCAAACCGTACACTCTGAGAGCACTTCTTATGATGGGGTCCTTTTATTAAAGGAATGTAATTTTACATTTCATAGAGATTTTTGGCAGCAGTTAATATAAACGTTAGATAACCCAAATCCTCCCAGTCTGTTAGCAGAACAAGACGTTACCCAGAAGCCGTTTTTATTGCAGTGTATTTTTTTTTGTTGTGATTCCCAATGAGGCGAAAGCTCGGGTCACTAAAGCTGCTGCTGACTGCAGGACATTTCTGAACAGGCATCTGAACTCAAGCCTAAACAAAGTGAAAGACCACATAACAACCCAAGCCAGTTGCTAACAACAAACACAGCAAGCAAAATGCGCTTTCAATTTATTTTACAACAATTTAAACTTTTCCTGCAGTATAATTTTTGGTTGTCTTGTCTTTCCTTAATTACATAATTACTCACACAGTGCATATACAGCTCTGACAAAAAAGAAGACAACTTAAAAAATAAGAGTTTCTTCATTTTACTAAATTGAAAACCTCTGAAATATAATCAAGAGGAAGATGGATGATCACAAGCCATTGTAGAATTTCCCCTCGGGGATAAATAAAGTGTCTGTCTGTCTGTCTGTCTCATTAAACCAAGCTGAACTACTTGAATTTTTGCACCAGGAGTGGCATGAAGTTATCCCGAAGCAGTGTGTAAGACTGGTGGAGGAGAACATGCCACGATGCATGAAATCTGTGATTAAAAACTAGGATTATTTCACCAAATATTGATTTCTGAATAATGAATTCTTTATAAATATGAACTTGTTGTCTTTGCGTTATTTGAGGTCTGAAAGCTCTGCATCTTTTTTGTTTCTTCAGCCATTTCTCATTTTCTGCAAATAAATGCTCTAAATGACAATAATTGTATATATGTAACATATGTAACAATGTAACATATATCTATAAATAGCAAAATCAGACAAACTGATTCAGAAACTGAAGTGGTCTTTTATTTTTTTCCAGAGCTGTATAATACATGACATTACTGTGTAAGCTAATTTAATAGTCATTATATTGTGGTGTGGAAGAAGAAAGAACACCCGTGCTGAATGCTCAACAGCTCCTTTTATTGAACCGGCTTGCCACTCATTTACAGTCTTTAACAAGACTAGGAGAGCTAAAAACATACTCACAGAGCTAAATAGCCCAAAGGCCACCAACCCAGCTGTGTGTCTCCCAGATGGCAGATCCAGAGTGGTGCCCACCCTCTCTGCATAACCCCTCCCAAGGGAGATGCCCCACCCCTGTCATCCTCGCACACAGGAGAACAGAAACATGCCTACAGGCAGCCACACACACAACCCAGAGCCGCCACAATGACTTGTAACATGAATTGCCAATGTAAGTAAGCGGCATGTGCCGCCAACCACCAGCAGAGGGCCTAGACACTGCAATGGAAGAGCTGGTGGATCTGGGGCAAAAAACACCAAGTCCCAGAATCCTCAGCAGTAATTAGTACAAATTAGGCTCAGCTGTGAACACAGCTTAAAAACCCCAGCCAAACCTCAGTTCACTGTCACACCTTTGTAGAGGGGTGACCAGTAACAGTGGGTACAAAAGAAAAAGTTTAGAAAGAAAAGAACTCTTAAAAGAAGCCGCAAAAAAAGAGATCCTGAAAGAAACAAAGGCTCACAAAAAAGAGATATTGAAAGAAGCCACAAAAAAAGAAAAGATCTCAAAAGAAATAAAGGCTCACAAAAAAAGAGAGAGATCTTAAAAGAAGCCGGAAAAAGAGAGAAAAAAGATCTCAGTTTTTTTTTTTTGAAGTTTTGATTTTCAAGAGGTCTGTCCTAAGTTTCTTTAAGTTTGATTTCATTTCCTTTGGATCTGCACTCCCGTCTGCAGATCCAAAGGTTGGGAGTTCAAACCCCAGTTCAAGCACTTCATCACAGATACACCAAATCAACTGCATACACACACAGACACATCAGTGATATCAAACATAATATTACCAATAAATAATAAGACAAATAAATATGCAAATTGAAAATAAAATAATACATAAATAAAATAACTCTGCATTTGAGTCCACCTCCCCCACTAAACCGTAACAGCCAATGCAACATACATCAAATTAAATGATTAATAAGATATTTATTATACAATTTAGCTCCACACACAGTCATTACAAGAGACATTACAGGGTAACTACAGTTAAATATTGTGCAATACTTATGTAATTAATTGTGCAATTGTATTAAATAATATAAATAATTGCATTTAAATACTGAATTCCAATGACTTTGAGATGTTATGTCTAAAATCTCCCACTGACTCAGTGAATAATGCAGCAGATGATATATCATGCAGCCTGTAGTTTTGTGGTCGCTAATCTGCTGCATCCTCTCTTTCAGGCCTTTCAGCTCCAGATTAGCCAAGGCCTTCTTCAGCTTCCTATTCTCCCCAAGCTTTGATCAATGCTAATGCCCCAGGAAATGTTCTGTTTTAATGGATGTCATTTTTTTCTCTTTTTTTAGGCCATCACTTTCAGGCCATGCTTCAGACTGTGTTAGAGCGTCACTAGTGTTAATTTACTTTCGGGGCAGAGAGAGAGGTAAAGAGACAAAGCTGCACTGACAGCTCCTGTTCATGCAGTCTTAGTCTGTCTGATTTAAGTTCTTTATAAATCATGTAGAGAAATGACGCAGATGTAGAAACTGCTGCCTGGAAACTTTAATGAATGCAGCAGACAGTTGCAGTTAACAGTGCAGATGCCTTAAATTTCATCAATACAAAAGCAGTAAAACTAGAGATGTCTCGACCAAACCCAGTGGAAGGGACTGGGGAGGATCGAGAAGTTTTTTTAAAATGATTATTTATCAGATTTTAAAGCCTGTTCAGTGGAGCTGCTTAGTTTGGTAGACAGAGAAACAGTGTTCATTTTGATTATGATGATCATTTTGATTTAGTTTTAGTCTTATATTAGTCTCGTTTTTTTCTAATGAATTTTAGTCAAATAAAAAGTATGTTTTATGTGCTTTTTTGACTATTTTAGATTTCTATTGTTATTTTGAGATGATTCACTGCTAATGTTTAATAAAATAATAGCCTTTATAATTTGTTGCATTTAAATTACTGAAATTTTCGGACTATCAATGAATGTCTTTTTTTTCTGGTCTATTTTCATACATAAGGCGCACTGGATTATAAGGAAAATTAAGGGACACTAGTAAGGATGGCCACATCGAAGTGAGCAAGGATGTCGCCGTTTTTCCCTTCTAATGGGGAAGCTGTGGGAAGCACGTAAACAAGATGTTATTCTTAAAAAAAAAAAGAAAAAAAAAACAGAAAAAAGTCAAACAAGTGCTGGAAGTTAATCTACACAAATTTCTCTCTTGAAAACTGTTTATTTTGTGTGAGTAAAGCACTTCTGTTCATTTACACTAAGCTTAGATTACCAATATTTTGTCTAGGGGTGAGTTTTCAGTAAGGTTAGTCCAGAACTAAGACTAGGTGTAGTAGCATTAGCCGCTAAACACTAAATGGCACCCACTGAGAAACCCTGAGTGCTCTGGCAACCCAGGGCGCTATCAGTTAGCGGGTTGTCTCATGTAGCCTGTTTAACACGGCAAACACTTGGACTACAGTCCAATATACTCACCTCTGACTCGTGAAAGCGCTAGCGCTGCAGTTAGCGGCTAAAGCTAGTGCTTATAACGCTTCACTTTAGCGGAGTGGCTTCACTGCTTTTTACAACCTGACTGGTACATTTCATACACAAGGCGCAGTAGACTATAAGGGGCAATGACGTTTTTTGGAAAATTAAAGTATTTTAAATTCAACTTATAGTGCAAAAAATACAGTATGCTAACATGAAAATGTTTTAAAGCAAGTGACCTGTAAAGATGGTGGGACAAATCAAATAAAGCCAAGTTTCTAAAATGATACACTTTTTTCTGCAGTACAGATTTATACTAACATTACTGGCTTTCAGTAAACTAGACTTAACAAAAGTATCTAAAACTCGTCCAGTTCAGTAAAGGCAGCTGTTTAGCTCCATTCATGTGCAGCTACACAGATTATATAATCTTCTGTACTCAGCTAAATATGCAAAAAAAACTGTGAAAACCTTAAAACACACAGCAATCGCTGTATAAACAGAGACAGAGAAAAATTCTGCCTTCAGCGTTTTCCAACAGAAACAGTGAGGGTGAAGAAAAGACAGAAAGTGCTGCTTCTCTGTGTGTTTATTTATCTGTTACTCATTTGTGCTGGAGTTTAGGTTAATTTACACATGAAGTGGACTAACACAGCTAACGTACATTACCCATTAGTTTATTAGAGTGTAAAATGCCGTGAAGACTGTATGAATTGTGTCTCGTGGCTCAAGGAAGAGGGACTTTGGCCAAGTGACAGGAAATACAGGTGCATCACTGACTAATTAAAACCATGACAACAGTCAAGAGTGAACACTGAGCTGCTAGCATTGCTTCACAGCATTAACATGCAGGTCAATATCCTCTGTTTATTTCACATTTCGCCCAAAACACACCCATGATTAACTAAGAGAATTAGTACACGGCTAAATAGACAATGAGCTTTCAAGCCGCGCAAGGCATATTTTTTTTTGCCTTCACAACACCAAATACACATTGACATGCTCTAAATCCAGCAATACACAATGGACTGGTGCACTGTAGATCGCTAAAATAGGGGCCTATAAATGTTTATTTAAGAGTAGCACATTTTGTCTGTGTCCTTATGTCAAGTTATAAGTATTGTGTAATGAACCCCATGAAAAATAAAATAATCAAAATGGAAAAATAAAACATAACACAAAATAATGTTTTATATTTGCCACACCTTATTTGTATTGTTTCCCTTTAAACGGTAAATTTGACAGCCAGCAGCAGTTGTGTGTTAAAGTGTGCAGAAGTGTGTTCTTCGTGGCTTATTGTTGGCTTGTAGTTGGGAACACATACAGTGCAACAAATCACACTTTGGAGAACACATGCATATAAATGCGTTGTCACAGCACTTATGCACACAGACAGACACACACACACACACACACACACACACACACACTAACGTTTTGGAATGAGTCATAGCCTGTGGCCCATTCTAATTATGCAATATTCACATTCTGTCCACAGGCACCCAAATGTTACTTACAGTGTTCTTTGGCAAGATTATGTATCAAAAAGCAGATGAATATTGAATTTTCTTTATTGCATGTGAATTCATTTCATATTTATTTATTTATCCCAATTATATGGGGCTTTCCCAGACCTGAGGTCATCATTTGAAAAACAATTAAGGTTTCTTTTTCTTTCTTTTTTTTCAGAAAGAACGTCTAGATGTGCAACATGAGCAACTCATTAAAACAGTTTCAAAAGGGCAACACTATACAGCACTAGAATGAATGAATATGGGCTTTCTAGTTCTCATGCTGTGATTTAAAGCATTGCTTTAATGGTTTTCAATCAAATATCTCTCTGCTGCATCTGCAATCGATCACTGATAAGCACAGACAACGCCTGAAACCCATATTTTCATTCCAAAACAGTCAAGGCATAAGATTAAGTCATATTTTTGTTTAGTTTAAAGTACTAATATGCATGATATTTTCTGTACAAAATAAAATGATCCATCAGAAATTAAGGAAACATGTTAAGTTCAAAAACTGGAAGCTCTCGACTGCAGTTCTAGGCTGTAGAGTGTTATTTAAGTTGTTTGTTATGGAGCAGAAATCTGTGTGTGTTTCATTCACCGCCCATTGCCCAGTCCTATTTCCACACACTGGGTTGGCAGGTAGAGAACACAATAACAGCAGGTAAACTCTACATGCTGCAGACTATGTATCCTTTTAAAAAGCTTCATGTTCAGAGAAGGAATAAAACAAAAGTAAATAGTTTTGTTTGATAGATAAAGACAGATGCTAAGCCTTATTCATTTATTCCTGAACAGGTCAGCACTGAGCTTCAGCTAAGGTTAGCTAACCTAGACAGGTAATTTATCACATGTTTAGCACTAGTAACTTCTAAGCCATTTAAATTCGGTCCACGTGCAGCTGGGTGATCAAGGCAGTGAGTATTTGAGGTCGGTAAAGTCATCCAGACTAGTGCTAGCTAGTAGCATCATCATGCCACAACATGATAACTTGAACTGATCTCATTCCAGACCAAAGAAGACCAAAGCTGTTTACTTACTTGTCTTGCTGGCAACCAGTATAATAGAAATATATGACAGACACCCAGTGTAGCTCTGAATGGGATTATACATTGCAAAAGTTATTAAACTCATCTTGTACTCATTTTGTGAAGGTCAGTGTCCTCAAACTGGCAACCTGCTTAAGAGGGGAGTATGTAGTATAGCAGAAAAGTGTCTTCAGAAATTTGAAAATGGACTGTGGTAAATTTTACACACAAATTGTTGCTTTCAGTTTCATTCAGCTTTTAGAATTCAGCAAGTGATTGGTAGCTTCAGTTGTAAGAATGTTAAGAGTTCACTTTATTTTGTAAGTAGGTCTACAGATAAAAACATAAAAAACTGAATTTCCCAAATCCCATGCATATAGTACACTTTATATAGGTTTGTGTACTAACACACATTCACACAAATGTATGTTTAAAACAAAACTCATCATCATTCATCACACATTTATAAACAACTTTATGAATGATTCTATTAAGATAAAGTGTAAACAATTAAGTTACATCACAAACAATGAAATCAGCCATGTGTAAAGCACACTACCTGGCCAAAAAACAAAAATTCGCCATAAAAAAAAAAGGTCACACACTCTAATACTAGGTTGGAGCGGCTTTAGCTTTGATCGCTGTACACATTCGCTGTGGCCTTGTTTTAACAAGCTTCTGCAATGTCACACAATTTATTTCAATCCAGTGTTGCATTAATTTTTCACCAAGATCTTACAGCAGCATTGATGATGGTAGAGTCTGACCACTGCACAAAGTCCTCTCCAGGTCATCCCAAAGATTCTCAATGAGGTTAAGGTCTGGACTCTGTGGTGAACAATCCATGAGTGAAAATGATGATCTCATGCTCCCTGAATCACTCTTTCACAATTCCAGCACCATGAATCCTGGTGTTGTGTGATCTTGGAATATGCCCGTACCATCATAGAGGAAAAAATCCATTAATGGAATAACCTGGTCTATATTCAGTATATTCAGGTAGTCAGCTGACCTCATTCTTTCAGCACATACTGTTGCTGAACCTAAACCTGCAGACCAACTGCAGCATCAACCCCACATCAATTACTTACTTAAATCCAGGTGGTGATTTTTTTTTTTTTTTGGCCAGGCAGTGTAATATTACCAAACAACATGAAAAAATAATAAAACCCTCCAGCAGAGGGCGCCAATAGTATTTTTTTAAGGAACCTTTGTGACAAAGGTGTAACACCTGGGTAGTGTAGTGAATCTTTGATTATCTGCCATATCTTATGAACAAGTACAGCAACACTATACAGTAGTTCTGACTGTGCAAGAGTATGTGTAGGAGAGCCAAAAGATGCCAGCAGGCTCAGAAATCTCGATCCCAGCCAGAGAACTCCTCCTCCGCTTGGGTCTTATCATACGGGAAACGATCAAAGTTTATGTAGCAGGGACCCTGAGAAAGAAAGGCAAGTGTAAACATTCTTAGATTGAGAAATTCTTTGCTTTGTTTTCTTTAGCTTTTTATTTGTTTTACTTATTTCATCCTTTTATTTATTATCTGTTTTACCTTTTGTGCTTTTTATTCATTTTGTTATTTTTATCCTTTTATTTATTCTATTTTATGTTTTACTGTTTGGGCTTTTCATTTATTTTATTGATTTTATCATTTTATTTATTCTATTTTCCTTTTTACCTTTTGGATTATTATATATTTTATTCATTTTGTCCTTTCATTTATTCTATTTTGTGTTTTACCTTTTGGGCATTTTATTCATTTTATTGATTTCCTAGTGTGTAACTCGTGTGTACTGCAACCATTAATTTACACTTCTGCTTTTTCCTCAAAAAGTACTTCTATTTTTTTCTGACAGCAGAGGTGCACATTTTTATTTAATTATTTCTGCCACCTCTGCTTTTATCCTTTTTTTTTTTTTTTTTACTATTTTTAACAGTGTACTATGAAAAATATCTCTGATGATTTACTATATTATTTACAAAATGCCTCACCAAATAAGACAATCAAAATAACCCTTTTTTGCTCCAGCACCCTGTTGGACTGGTTGGGTTTTTCACCAAGAGGTATACTACTCTAGCTTCTGAGAGCCTTTTTAGAATCACACTGAACTAAAGCAGAAAGTCTACACTAAACACATCCTGATTGCTTAATTTTAAATAGATTGTGCACAGGCATACAGAGGTAATATCACTAACATTGTATTACTTTCAAAATGTACTTAAAGACCTGACAGTATATGTAATTGTATTACTTTTCATTGTGACCCATCCTTTACACCCATTACACCATTTAACTATATTCTATAATTTAAAATACTTTTTTTTAGCTTAGTGGTCATTATTCAAAACAATAAATGCCATCTGGCTGGTTTTGTTATTTTGCTGTTAGTCATGTTATTCTATTTCTTTGAACAGGTGAAGAGGGTGAAGAGAGAGTTTGTTCATACAGCAGAGCAGATTCTCTTGTTGCTAGAGAACTGAGTTTTGTTGCAGACGTTTTGTTCTGGCTCTGACAGTGCTTTTTTTTCTGGCACTGTGACAACTACTACAGGAGCATCGCCTGCCAGCTTCTTTATTAGCTTTATCCACTTTTTATTTACACACAGGAATTAAAAAGAAAAGGGAAGGCGTTTTGGAACAGAGAGTGCTGAGAAATGTAGGAGGGATCACAGAATTCAGTCATATATAATTTGAATTTCTCTCTCTTGGAGCTTGGACTGAGTGGGTTTTTACATGAGTGTGAACTAGTGATGGGACTGTGAACTATCATTATATATCCACTTTAATCCCACACTGGTCCCAACTAGACCTCATGTACAGTGTACAACAATTTAAATGGGACCCTTCACTGACAACCATATGTGTGGCCAACATGGATCTCCATGGTTGTAACAGGTACTGATATAACAGTAACGTTTTAACTAGTTATTAATATAATACATTTTAAAGTATATATAACCCAATTAATAACAATTAATAAACTACTTTACAATCAATTTATAAACCCATTACAAACATAGTCTTATTTTAAAGTGGTACCATCTTACTGGGTCCCAGTTGGCAGTGGAAGATTTTTTCTGAATAGAGGACCATCAAGGGGCATTAAAATTCATAGAAAGGCAAGTTATTATTTTACCAGTTTTTAAACACTTGAATGTACTTTTAAAAAGGTTACATAATAAAATATAATGATTAAGTCTAAGTCTAGGTCTAAATTTTTACACAAAAAAATTAAATCTGCAATCAAAAGTTTAGGAAGAAAAAGGAAGAAGGCTTTCATTGTTGTGTTTTGTGGATTTTCTGTGGATGATTTTTGTGGATTTTGGACAGGGGCACCTCAGAGGGCCATTCAGATTTCAGCTGGGGCCAATTCTCCTGTGGCCTTCGTCTTAGAACTGGCAGTGCCAACTGGGCTGCCCATGCACGCCCCACACTGGCATGTTTTTTGGAGTGTTTAAAGAAGGGAAATAACTGACTGTATCAAATGTTGGCCTTTCGATTTAGCTTTAGCAGTAACACAGGCAGATTCATCTGTGAACTGGTCAGTCTGGTGTGATATTTTTGGACCCACAGCTTCCATAAATCCCAGAACAATATGGATCTCAGCAGCTCAGCAGTGTAACTGTGTGTAACTGGTGTTTCGGGGTTTTGAGAACTGACCTTCCTGATGAGTCTGACTGTTGGAGCCTCAATCTGTCCCATCCGCAGCTTGTGCCAGTTTATACTGTTAAACCACCTGCCAGAACAGAACAGTGCAGCGTGTTAGCGCTCAGTACAGCTGTGCATTCTAACACACTCCAGATTGTCACAATGTTATACTGTTATAGTCAGAATAGCATCACAATGAATGAAGCAGAGTTACTGATATGTGACAGTAAGTCTTTTGAATAAAGGGTAGCTGATAAAATTAATATATACTCTATGTACAGCTATAGATAACTAACTCAGAGATGCCAAAATTTACAATTTTCTCTGAATGAGATTCAGGTTCAGTATCAAATGTATGTGTGGGTGTGTTTGGTGATAATGCTCTATTTATTTGTATGTTAGTGTAGTATTTGTTCCTGACAGTATTACAATTACTACATTATTACTTTAAATGCAGCAAAAGGAAACCATCACTGTCCAATGAAAAACATGTATCTTTATTTTTGCTGATTGTAGATTATTTTTATAATTTACACAAACTGCCTCTACACTTTGTGGAAATTTCTTAATGAATGGACTAAAAATAAATTCTCCAAAATTACCTAAAATTAACTATTTTACATTGATTTTCATTGAAAGTTAAGAAGGTTTTATCTCTCTCATGTAAAGTTACTGTTTTGGAGATTTTTTGAATAGCGATAAAATACAGCGTTGGTTGTTGGTATTTGCTCACTTTTTTTAGAGGTCTAGTCCGGTTATTTTTTTGTGTTGTGAGTCATGAGTGAGATTATATACAGCAACAAATGAAATGAACAAAATAATAATACAATATTAAACTCAATTTTAAAGAGTTCAAATCTTTAAATATTTTTTCAGAAAGATTTTTAAATAAAGGAACATTTACGTGTCTTTAAAATAAAAAAATTGTAAGCAAAGAGGTCAAAAGTATTCACATTCATTTACTCAGGTAGAAGTATAAATACTAGGGTTTAAAATACCTCTGTAGAAGTTGATGTATCAGTTACACCCAGATAACTTTAACTTTCAGTACTCGGGTAATACATTTTAGAATAAACTACTTGCAACCCTTAAGTACAAAAAAAATGTTAAATACTTTAGTCTGGATCTCTAGTATTTTATACATCTCTGCTTACCTGTGATTACGGACATCTTTAATTCCGTTTTTGGTGTTCCCTAACCTCTGACCAGGACGTGGTCTGGAAAAAGAAATGAACACAACATTTCAATGAATTACAGACGGAAATAATCTTATACTTCTTGCATGTCTTTCTAGTCTATCCACGTGCTCCAGAGTCCAGTGGCAGTGAGCTTTACACCAGTCTATCTGACACTTGGCTTTGTGTTGGTAATGTAGGCTATGGAAACTGTGCTATTAACCTGCTGAGACATGAGTTTTGTGCAGATATTTAAGGGCCAGACAGGTGTTGAACCCTTGGTATTAGATGTGCTCCTCAGCATTAATTGACTCTGCTCTGTACCTTTACCACACTCTCTGTCTGAGATGCTGTGTTTCCTAAATTCTTACACTTGTTAGTAATTCTAAAGATAATTCATAAGTGAATACTGACATGACAGCCACATAAGTCCACTTAGTGACCACTTTATTAGAAACATCCTATGCTTCAACTCACTGGTTATCTTATTAGAAGAAGGAAAAAAACGTACCTTGTCAGTCTACTCACTGGTAACACTGTTTTAAACACGTACCTTAAAATATTGCTTCATGAGAACCACTTACTCTTTACATCCATCTATGCACTCATATTTTAGAACACCTCTATATTGCCTATATTGTTTAGTTGTCCAGTAGCAGTGCTGTATGGCCCAGATAATCTGCTTTTTTATTTTTTATTTTATCAATGACTTTATTACTGTACTTAACCTGTCAGAGCTCAAAATTTTCCCCTCACTGCTGAAATTGAGACCTAGTCCAATGTTAAACTGAGCTAAAGGCTAAAGCTGTTGCCATGTGGGTCAGCCAGACGTCTTCCTGAAACAGTACTCACCACTCTCTGTAATTTCTCTAAATGAAAGACTTACTTCTAATAGTTTTTCTGTGTTTCTGTATCTTTTTCTAGGTATAATGATTAAAGGGTGAATGTGCTGTGTGTAAATGCTGCACTTGTGTAAAGAGTGTAAAGAGTAACACAATCTGTTCCAGCACTGCTTTACTACAGACAAAGGCTTTGTGAATTGACATTTTTTAAAATCCATTTCCAAAGTTCAGTTTATTTCCATTGATACTTTCCAGCTGTAAGTTGACCAATGAATTGTTAGCCAAACATCACAATCTCTTTAATCTCTTAATTAGCATAGGATTTTATTTTATTTTTTGATTTTTTGAAGGAGGGGGGGGGGGTGGGTTGAGGGTTAGGGTACAGTAGCAGTGCTGATTTGGGACCATTTTTGATGATTGAATAAAAATTAAGAACTTACATGGCAGAAATAAAAGGAAAAAAAAAAAAGATCAGCCCTCCTCTGCTCTACTCATCACTAGTCATGGACCACATATTATTTGAGTGGTAAACTGATCTCAGCACAGCACAGCACAGCACAGCACTGTCATTGTTTAGTTGAGATTATCCAGCTAAGCATGGACAGAGAGATGATGGAGTAAAATGTAACAAATAGCCAAAGTATCATCAGGTGGGCTACACTCTCTAACTGCCCACCAGCAAAGTGGAGCTACAAGCTAGAGGTTCACGAGTCAATCTTCTTACCTGCAGAGTTTGCTAATAAGTGATCTGGCACCCTCTCCCATGTACGGAGGAAACTTCATCACTCCATCCAAAATCCTGGCATAGATCTTCTGTGGCTCTGAGCTCGAGAAAGGTGGGCTTCAACATAAAACAGGCAAAGCAGACACTTGATTAACATAAAAGTGACTTTATGTATATTATTATATAGGACATGCAATAGTTCCAGCGCTTACAACACATACTGAATCATAATTGATTAAATGATATGTTAGCTGTGGCACTGACACAGTAGACTGCGGCACAATATGTATTTATATATATATATATATATATATATTTTTTTTTTTTTCATAAAATAAGTATATTTAATTCTCTACAGTCATTCAATGTACCCAGAAGCTTCCAATAGCCATAACTTATAGATATAGGCTACACACCCACAAAGTGTGCACAGCATTTTTTAATGCACGACAATACTGCCATCTGCTGGCAAGCATTATAATTACACTGTATTACCTAAAAAAAGATTCTTTCCCAAGAAAATAAAATTCCACTCATTTAACCATGTAGACTACACTGCAGTTCACCTTAAGAATATTGAATTTGCCTTATTTTAATTTTTAATAATAAGAATGTAGACATTGCTTCACATTTTGTAAACAACAATAAATTATAAAAGTATGAATCATAATTTAATAGTCAATTATAAATTGTGAGTTGATCACTATGTTAAAAAAACTATTATATATATATATATATATATGATTTTCTATATCCTATATAACCTACAATTAGAAATAATACATTTATCCTTAACCTAATAAGTTTGGCTAGAATTAAAACAAAGAAGTTAAGGTTTGTAATTTACTCCTTAAACTCAAACAAGCTGCAAAATGGTTTTAAAATATATTGGCTGTTTTTGAAGTGCACTGTGAAAATGTTACATTTTTTAATGTTTAATAAACTGATGAAAAAAAAATGCAGAAAATCATTGTCTTTGGGCAGTTTTTTGACAGTTGGTCAGTTTCAGTTCTGTCTGCCTACCTGCCCACCAGGAGTTCAAAGACGAGAACACCGAGTGACCAGAAGTCGGCAGCAAAATCGTGGCCCTGGTTCTGAATGATCTCCGGGGCCATGTACTCTGGAGTCCCACAGAACGAATATGTCTTCTGTCCTCGCCGAAGCTCCTTAGCAAAGCCAAAATCCACCTAGACAGACAGAAAAGACCGACAGAGAATAACTGAGAGACTATTCTGTGACTAGTACAGTGCTCTTCAATCCTGGTCCTGGCGCCACCTCCCCAACACATTGTAGTAGATGGCATTTTAATAAAGGCTTAATAATGAGAAGATTAGTTGAATCAGGTGTGTTGAGAGAAGGGAGAGTCATAAATTTGCAACAAAGCAGAACAGCAGGACCAGGACTGAAGAACAATGAACTATTCTCTGAAAAACAGTCCCTTTTATTTTTGAAGACAAAAAGGGTTAGACAACAGAAACTATAATGCTGCAATAATATTGTTATTATTAATAAGATTTACTTATCTATATGATTATAGTTATTAACTATATATATTTGTTATTTATATAGTATAATACTATTATATTATATAATATTATATTATATTATATTATTACATTTATATGCTTTTTAAAAAAACGGTTAAGTTTTTATGGATACATGTTAATGGACATATGTTGCACTGTCGTTAAGAGGTACTTGATGTGTTGTATCATGTACAATAACATTGATAATAAAGCTCTATTCTATTCTATTCTATTTTATTCTATTCTATATAAACACAATTCTAATACATACCATGTACTCCTTCAATTTATATATGAAAGCTAAATATCAAAATAGCCTATTAAAAAAAACACTGCCATGGGCACCCCCAGTCAAATTACATGTTGTCAAAGTTCAAACGTTTGTTCAAAAATGTTACATAATATGTCCAAACTTTTGATTGGTACTGTATATTTTGGGAACAGATGGTGATTTTACAGTATTTTACAAAATGGTACATTCAGAAAATAATGAGGGTGTATGTGTCGAATATGTGCAGAAAAAATATATTTACATTACATCAACAAAATTTATCCTCTGCCAAGGGGTGCTTGAATTTAACATAATAATGTACAACAAATGTGTGATATAATTAATAATTAGGTGCAGTTACTGAAACAGTATGTTAAATTGTAAGAGATATGTTAACTGTTTTGATCCATAGAATCACACTATAAACTAAGGAGAAAAAATATATAGAATGAGGAGTTTTAGACACTAGAATATCTGAAGATCAGTCAGGGAGAAATATTTACCAGTTTGACAAATCCTTTGGAGTCCAGCATGAGGTTCTCTGGCTTCAGGTCTCTGTACATGATATTTTTCTTGTGGAGATACGCAAAGGCCTCAACCACGCACGCTGTTACAAACACAGCAATCTTCTCCTCAAAACGACCTCTATGGAACAAACACACACACAGTACAGTGTTCTGGAATACATAAAAAAACATTGATAATTGGCCTAGCTCTCTCTCTCTCTCTAAGTGTGTAGAATGTGTGAGGCAGGTGTCCGTTGCTTATGTTGCTTGTGCTTATATTATAAATGTCAGCGTGAAACGTTGCAGTGGCACTTCACTTGATTCAGAGGAAGCATATTTTAGCATATTTCACCTTCCTAAGAGAGGTGGCACTGTGTGGCATGAGGAGACCTGAGGCTGGTGGGAGGGAATTGGACAAGCCTAAATTTAAGATAACTAACCCTTTCAGGCAATAACAGAGAACTTCTTTAAAAAAAAAAACAGTGGAGGTTTTGGGGAAATGAACTAAAAACATTGCAAACACATAGATTTAATCTGGCAACCCGTGTGAGCTTGGGAAGGGAGGGTGGTGCAGTGCAGCCATTTCAATCTCTTGTTCTGATTTATTACTAATAGTTCCTTTTAAACTAAAAAAAATTGACAAAAAATAAATAAATAAACACTATGGGTCATTAAGCTTAGTCTTGGACTGCAAAGCATTTTAAATGGAGATTCTCCATTGAAAGAGAATAAAAATAAATGAAAAGGAACCAGACACTAAACATATCTATTAATTCTATAAATAATTGCATGTCTAACATTAAACTGTGAAATACTTCACAAGTCAGACTTTTAACGTCTTAAGCTCCAAGCCTATTTTTACCAATTTCTGCCGGAAATTACATACTCACATTTGAAGGCCTTTCACTCTATTATTAAATAATTCACAGGCAATTTTATGAATGAATATTACTTAGAAGCCTTTACACAATTCATTTAAGACACTTTAATTATTCAATTGAACATGTAATGGCCAAAATATGTTAAAAAACAGGACATTTTAGGCGCTTTTCAGATTTTCTATTTTTATTTTCAGACACATAAAATGAACTATTTATATGGAAGAAGGGTTTTGGCAGCTCTTTTTTTGCTATAATGTGTTTACAATCATCATATCAAATTATAAACTGCTCCCTTTTACTGGTTTCATATTTTAGAGCTCTGAACCTGGTATAGTCATTTCTTTCTCCAAAGGACTGGAAACTTTATAAGAATAAAAAATGACCACTTTTATAACTCATTTTGCAGTAAAGAGGGTGTTTTTGTATGTTTCACTCCTATAGAAACAGAAAATTTTATTTTCATATTGGGTGTCTATATTGATCCTATAATGATTCATAAACACAGCCAGATATCAAATATTACATTTTTCTGGCTCGCCGGCAGGCCAGGGCGTGTTAACAGGTTAAAACCCTGAAAAATCATTCACATCTTACACTTCCTTCAGCTTGGTCCAGATTTCTCCACCGGAGCAGAACTCCATGACCATGTAAATGTAGCGCGTGTCTTTAAAGGCAGCATGAAGCCTAAAGCACAAGATCAGGGTCAGACTGAGTTCAGGAGAGTAAAATAAAAGGTCAAGCTTCAGTTAATCAGAAAGAGAGAGAGAGAGAGAGAGAGAGAGCTCACCGGACGATGAAGTCACAGTCGATGTCCTGCAGAATCTTCTTCTCAAATATTACATGAGGACCCTGCCTCTTCTCCACTATGAGCTTCTTGCTGACCTTCTTCTTAGCAAAGTATTTCCCATGAAGCAGCGTGGTTACCTACAATACAAATAAGGTCATACTGGTTTTATTTGTTCATAGTGGCCCAGCTTAGCTAGCAAGAAATATGTTAATCCTAACGCTGGATTTACACTGCTCTGTTACAACAATGAACATGAACGCACTCCAACAACCTCAACAATCTTTAAACTTTTCTCCATGCTGGATTGCATTGTCTCTCTAACTGTCAGGAATCATTACAAAAGACAGGTAACCTAAAATGAAGCTGTTTCTCAGTCTGGTCACTTTGCACTTGATCAGGTGAACACATGCTTTCTTCTAATTGGATAGACACTGTAATTACTGTAGTAAACTGACTGTACTAATTCTTTTGATTAATCATTAGTGTGATTTGGGCCCAACGTGAAATAAACCAGTTAGCATGTCATTTGCCATTTTCATTTAAGAACCAGGTGTGCTCTGACTTAGGCAAGTTGCTATTTTAATGGTGCAGCTGTTTTGCGCTTCCCAGCAGAGGAAACTGTTTTTCACTTTTAAACTGTGAAGGTGTGTAAGCAGGTAATTTATGGAAACATCAATGTTATTTTATTTCGTAATCTGTTTATTTGCATCTGTTGATGTAAAAGTAAAGGTCTGTGCACTTTTGCGCATTCATGTATGTTAAATAAGTGGGGGTGCAAAGCAAAGTGTGCCTGCATTGCCAAGATAGCAATTAGCGTCTGATGTTTGACGTCTGTCTAGTCTTTTCTGTTGCCAATGTATGCACCAGAAATTTACCTAAACACACCTCACTTCTAGACCACCACACCCGACGCAGGAGCAATGCATAAATAAATAGACTGTTGGCGTGGTGTAGGATTGCACATCTTGTGCAGGGTGTAAGATAGGGCCCTTAGTGTCAGTTATGCATCATATTAAAATATCAGTGTGCTGTACCAGTTCCACTCGACCGAAGCCCCCCAGGCCCAGCGTGACAGGTTCGCCTTGATAACGACCCTCCTGATACAGAACAGGGATCAGATCCTTCAGCTTTAGAAAAGACACCAGCCTGCAGAGAAGAATCACAGAGGGGTACTTTAATATATTTGAATATATATATTTCAACATTTCATTTAACTTCAAACAAGATTATTGTATTAATTTTGTTTTGCACATTTTAGAGAGAAAAAAACGTTTGGGCACCCAATAACTTCTGAAGTCTCAGGTAACAAACTTCCTCCTTCTACTTCCTCATTTCCTTTGCTTCTCTACTGCCTTTACTTCATATTTTGTGTATTAACTTAAAATGTAATTAATTTAAATACAATGGGAAAGTTCCTACTACAAGCCCTGCTGGCTTTTTTGTATTTCCCCTGCATGTTATTATTATTACCGCACTTTTTTCCTTTATTAGGTTTTTGTTGTATTATGCATAAAGAAAAAAAAATCCCAGTCATCATTAGAAAAGGCTAATTTAAAATATGTATAAATACTCATTAACCTTTGTGCTAACCGTCTATGCTGTCTAGAACACCTTAACTAATATAGAAAAAAAGCTGATACCCAAAAAACAGGAAAGGTCTGCCAAAGCTTTTCACAGCTTAGAATGTGTTTAAGAAATGATATAAGAAAGTATATTTTTATCTTCACAGAATTATTAAAAAGGCTAACCTCTATTTTTAATTTGTTATGAGAAATCTTACCTCTCTTTCTCTGATGTGACAGTATTCTCCAGCTCAGAACTGCTCAAAAAACAAAAGTTCAAAATTAAGAATTGTGAGGTTGTTTGACACTTAATATAATAAAACAGATTTATTCTATAATATTACACAAGAACACATGATTGAGAAAAACTGCTTCAAACTACAGTCTGAGAGAAAAAGTCTCATACTCATCATGTAGCTCCAGACTTTCTATTGGAATGGTTTCTTCAAAAAGCCTGTTAGAAGATTAGAACATTTAACACATAGAGAACCTGAATAACTTTTAATCTGCTACAAAAATGACACAGTATCAGGGAAAAGTGATAAGTTGAAGATGTATATTTAAATCCTAAATTGAAATAGACAGAGTAAGACTCACTCTTTGTCAATGGAGAAACAGGTAACGTCACCCACAGCCGTGCAGGTAGCCGTCCTCAAAATCGCACTAGAAACAAGCACATTTTAAACTTTACCTTTTGCAGCAGTAAGAAAAACTTCTATTGGCCTGTTTAAAGGGGTTTCAGGAGAAGCATTTTTCTGAGATTTCCTGTTCTGTAATTATGTTTATGGAATATGTTTAACCCTTGTGTGGTGTTCATTTTTTTAGTTACTCGTTTACTTTGTTATTTGTATTTAATTCAGCAAAATTAAGCAATTTTACATTAAAATGCTTTACACACATGCTTGCTTCACCTAAATTGCAAACAATATAAACAGCTTACACGGTTAATATTTGCCCTTTACCTTTCTTATGTTACATTTCTTTCAAAAAGTGCTACTCTTTTTTTATTTGTTTTTTTTTTAATAAAATGTAAAAGAAAATGAATTAAACTCAAGATATGAGTAGAAAATTTGTTTAGATTCAAATTTACAAATGAAGCAATGTTTATTAGTTTATTAGTAATATAAATGGTTGGGGGGGGGGGGTGTACAGTGTGTGTTTATCGAAAATGTTTTTTTAATATATTTATATTCAAAAAATGAACCAATGCCAATGAGTTTGAGTTAGAAAAAATATTTTTTTAGTATCATTTGATGAAAAATGAAAACGGGTCCCACAGACCCGAACACCACACAAGGGTTAAATAAAAATGAATGCATCTTTATAGATGTTTACAATGTATACAATGTTTTTAATACACAGCTGTATTTGTGAAGAAATGTGAAAGTGTGAAAAACAAATATGTGACTGTATTAATTTAAAGTCATTAGGCAACCCACATAATTAGACTCTGTTTCAAGAAGCTCTGATCTAGACAGCTCATTATCTCAGCTCAATATCTTTAGAGAAGAAGAAAATAACATAAATAAAAACTTTATTTCACCGTATAAGAGCTAACTCTCCAAAGTGTTCCCCTTGGCCCATTTTACGAATTACTTTCTGCTGCCCATTCACTTTCTTAGTTACCAAAACCTAAAGAGAGGAAAGATATTCAATAAAAAACAATACATAAAGTTTAATGCTTGTATTTCTGCCACAGATGTGCCCTCTTCTCACCTCTCCCTTCAGGATAATATAAAAGGTATCTCCTTCAGCACCTTCTCGCACAATCACCTCATTGTCCTGAAACCTCACCTACAAAAGAGCAAAACACCAGTCAAAGCACCAAACAATCACTTTCACATCTCATTCCTTCATAATTAAAGTGATATAAAACAAGTAAAGACATCTAAAAATAACTAAAATATTCTTATTATATTCCCACAAGAACCTCCTAATAGGAAGATACAATTATATTGACTACAGTTGTTTTCATGCTCTTGCTATTTTGCTGTTTTTGTTGCTATTAAATGGGTTAAGAAATAACTTATACATGAACTGAGAAATAAATGGAAGCAAATGGCACAAACCTCCTCCATAGAGTCAATGATATTGGAGAGCTGCTCATCTTTAAGACCTTTTAGAGTTCGGGCTCTGAAAAAGCAGACAATCAGCATTAAGTAAACTTAGAAAATATTATGGGACAATTTTATTAAAGTTAATGTTTAAAATCAGCAGGACAAAAAAAAAACCAATGTTCATATCACACTAAAACAGATGAGATCTTAGGTAAACATGCTCCTGAATTCAGTTTACTGTATTGTGTATTGTTCAGATATTGTACTGTGAACAAATAAATGTTGATAAGATTCAGCTGAACAAAACTTAGTCAAAAAAAATGGGAAATACGCTACATCTTTAATATTTTCAGTTCTTTTTACTGACCAATAGGGAGAGAATGAAAAAAAGAAAGAAAGAGAGAGCTCTCACGTCTTTAAGAAGCCCATCAGCTGTTCTCGTTTCTTCTTGGACTTGCTTGTCATTATGCTTCTGTATGTTTGTCTCTCAATGCACCATAACTTGACAGCAGTGGCCGCTAGACAGACAGACAGATAGTTAGATGGATAAATAGATATATAGATAGATAGATAGACAGATAGACAGACAAGTAGATATATAGACAGACATACAGATATACAGATATATATAGACACATAGACAAACAAGTAGATATATAGACAGACCGACAGATATACAGATATTTATAGACAGATAGACAGACAGATATATATAGACAGACAGACAGATACACAAACATACATATACATAGACAGACAGATATATATAGACAAACAGACAGACAGACAGACAGACAGACAGACAGATAGATAGATAGATAGATAGATATAGACAGACAGACAGATACACAAACATACAGATACATAGACAGACAGATATATATAGACAGACAGACAGACAGATAGATGACTGACCTGTGACTGAAGCTGTGCGTTTACAGTTGTATAGGATGGCCAGCTCCCCGAAAACATCTCCAGAGGTCAAAGTTCGTAAATCCCGCCCTGCCTGAGTAACCTTCAGTTCACCGGCTGGAATGAAAAGAGAAATGTTCACGTACCACTAACCTTCATCCAGTAAAATTACTTCTTTCACACTCACACACAAACACATAATTATCAGAAATATACAACTACTGCTGATGACCCGTGGGAAGAAGCTGCTCCAGGGATATCAGCAGTAAGTAGCACAGTGTCTCCTCACTTAGTACAATTTAATTAACATGAATCCAATGCCAATATGTAAGTAATAATGTAAACATCTGTGTGTTTATAGTGTGTATATATATATATATATATATATATATATATATATATATATATATATATATATATATTGTCTTCTTTACTAGTAAGAGGAACTATGTACTATGTGGTACACTCACCTGTACACCTGATAATGTGACATGAAAATGAGTTTGATTTGATTTAATTGAGTTTTTTTCTTATACCAATCAATGTATACCAACACACACACAGACACACATACACACACACACACACATACACACACACACAGAGAAGATACCTGCAACAATGTACAGGCTGTCACCCTCTGTGCCCTCTTTGATGATCTTATCGCCTGGGCATCGATCCAGAGAGATTAGCATCTCTACCATCATGCTAATCTGTTCTTCATCCAGACGACTCAGGAAGTCATTCCTCCCCATCGCCTTCATGATCTGAGCTTTCTCACTGCAACACACACACACACACACACACATACACAAACAGAAAGATCTAAAAATACATGAATCCCTTAAACTACTATGTAATATACTCTATTTACTGTACATTATCCAACAACTATGAAATTAAACAACTAATGTGAGAGAAATTGAAGTGTAGATCCAAGGAACAGACTAAACTAAACTAAATCACTAATCGTCGGTGCATAATTGTTAGGTTTACAGTAATACAGAACAGAGAATACAAAAGTGGGTTATCACCCACTGCATTAGAATAATTAATCCTATAGTCAGAAGTCGACCTGGCAGTCTTTTTGACTTTGGTGGTTTGGATGTCTAGGTCCTCCGGGATTGGCTCCAGAGCCATGACTGCCGTCCTGCTCTCCCGCACCTCCTGAACAACTTCATTACTTCCCTTCTGAGATGGACCTTCTGAAAAACATACATACACAAACACAGACAGTCAGCAAAGTGGCATCAAATGGCACTTTGTGTAACCCACTTTACATTCAAACAACATACTAGTACATCTCAAAAATTTGTAATATCATTGAGAAGTTACTTTATTTCAGTAATTCAACTCAAAATATGAAACTCATATTATATAGATGTATTACACACAGAGTGATCTATTTTAAGCTAATGAAAACCCATCATTATACGGGTTGTCTGCTGACAACTTTTATGGAGATCTGGATTTCATTTTCCAGCAGGAGTTGACACACTGCCCACACTGCCAAAAGTACCAGTTGGTCTTATATAATATTTTAATTTTCTAAAACACTGATTTTTGGGTTTTGGCTGTAAGCTATAATCATCAATAATAAAAGATATAACTCTGTGTGTAATACATCTAGATAATATATGAGTTTCACATTTCGAACTGAATTACTGAAATAAAGTAACTTTTCAATGACATTCTAATTTTTTGAGATGCACTAGTACACTTGCAGAATCCTTCCAGATGCTAATACACCTGAAATGATGATGTCATATTATAATCTGCAGGACTAATTAAGTGTACATTCCTGATTCTGCGGCATAATTTACATGAGAATAAAATGACTGGGATCCTGGATAGGTGTATCCAATTTCAACTGATACAACTGTGTTCTGATATTAGAATGAAATTAGAACCGTTACCAGCTGTTGTTTCGAACAGTTTACACTAATGATTGTTTCAAATGTGAAACTTTAATGATCCACCAAACACAGGGTTTATAAGGAATTTGCTCTGTTCAGTCAGTAAAACAGCTTTAAAGTGATCTGCATTACTGAATGAGGAGACTTGGGACTGAGTGTCTTCCTCAGAAGCCATCCAGTTCCTCTGCACTGCAGTTCCAGACAAGAGAGGCACTAATAGAGTTCCTCTCCACACTTAAATCTTAAAGAGTAGTGCATATAGTTCAGTTCTGTACACCAGAAAGGAAGGTTGATGGTTGATAATTTCCAGGAACTGAAAAAAAAAATAATTAATTAAATACGGTACTAAAGCAAGTACTGTAGTGGAACTCTTATTTTGCAATAAAAAAGTGTCTTGTGAATAAATACAACCTTTAAATGCCCCCTAAAAATATATTATTTATGTTTGGCTTTTAAAAAAAACTACACATAAGATAACCATATTTTGGTCATTTCTCCTTTTTGGGACAGTTATTTTATTTTAGGTGGTTTCATGAATGAATAAATATCATCAAAATGTCAAAATAAAGCACATTGTAGTGTTTTTTTAAGTAAAGAGATACCATTTTGGGGTCCAAGTGGTAAAGTGGACTAAGGCACTGCCAATATGATCTGAGTTTGTAATCTGGATCATGCTGCTTGACATCAGCAGCCGGAGTCTGAGCGAGTACAATTGGCCTTGCTCTCTGGGTGGGTAGATTGCACCTCTCTCTTCTCATCATATCTAGTGCAGACAGTGGTGGCTCTGCCATCAGAGTGTCGGACCATCATTGGTTGCATGGTTGAGCTCATTAATTCATGAAGAGAATTCTTGGATAAACAGATTTTACCATTTCTAGAATCTAAATTTTAAAACATACAGTATTGGAAGGTTTGAAATGGTAATGAAGGCACCATAATCATAATCCCAAAACTGATATACGAGACCCAATCTTACACCCTGTGCAAAGCATGTCAAAATGCTCATTGCTATCTTACACTCCGGCAAAAGTCTATTTATATGTCTTGTGCCTGCTTTCTTTAAATAAAAACAATGAATTCGCTAATGGGCGTAGTGATAGGGAAGTGAGGTGTATTAAGGTAAATGTATGCCTTGTTGCTATCTTGGCAGTGGAAAACGCAGGTGTGCCACGAACTGAATACAATCTAGATAGATGTGAACAGTCAGATGTTCATTGCTATTTTGGCAGTGAATTGTCAACAGGTGCATCCCCAATGTGCATATATCATTGCTTTTAACATTCACATGGACATGCAGCAGTGCACCAATCCATAGTTTATGACTGTTGGCAGCTATGGAAATGTTTACAGCAGCAATAAACAGAATGTATGAGTTGAGAAGCACTAGACATGTCCAGGTAGCTGCGCCCCTAAAATAGCAATGCGCCAAAGTCAGAGTGCTCCCTATAGTAAAACTTTGATTGGTTTATTACACATTATACCACAGTTAGTTCCGACCCTGCAATGTGATTGCCTGAGAGGCATTTTGTGAGTGACATTATCAACGGGTAATGCGCTGTAACCGAAGCTCTTAATGTAAAACTCCACTACATACAGGTAACCTAGCAACGATGCAGCGTTTACCACCCAAACAGTGCAGCTACAAACAGAGCAGCAATAGAATGTGATATAATCGCAATAATACACTTGAGGTTCATGCTATACTGAGTAATATTAGCACCGAAGATCAGCATAGCAGTGCCAATATTACAAGTTATACCATGAACCTCGAGTGTATTATTGCTTAATTACACCCAAAACACTCCTGTGATTAGAATTAGTGATTAGAATTAGTACATGCCTTTTACATGTTTATAGTCATGCATGGTGTACTTTTCCCTCTGTTTTGATAGCAAAGACTCACTGACACGCCAATTCACTTCAGTTAGGTGGTCCTGTATGTGATACAATCTTATTTACTTCATAATCATTGTGTATTACATTGCAATTACTGACATTGGCTGTTCAAATTTGCTTCAAGAGATCAAGGCCATAGGCAAAGATATACCAGATAAACCAAAATATGGCCTTTTTATCCATTAACAATTTATCCATAGTGTATTCATCACAGATACATACCCAGCTCATACAACCGACTCTGCAGATCCTCCAGCAGCTTCTCTTTCTCCTTCAGTCTCTTCTCTGGAGACATAGCAGAAGAACATACACGTGTTAGTGCTGCACTGCACACAATATAATAATAATACAGTACAATTACAGTATTATATATTAGGAAACACAATTATTATTTGATTCAGTCTCCATCATTTCTTACCCAGGTTCTGATTGTGGTTCTGCAGCTCCTGGTTGACCTGGCACTGCTTCTCCAGCTTCTGCCGCAGTTCCTTCAGCTTCACCTCCATGGCTGCTCCTGCAGGAACACACAGCTTCTGTGAAGTCTGCTGCACTGTTACCCTCGTTTTCATTAAAACTTAGTCACTAAAACACAACCAAAGCCATCAGAGGACGCAAATCACTACGGGGGTTAATTAATTTAAGGGGCCAACAAGGGCAGTGCTGCACAGCAATTATGTAAAAACACAAATATGATGGAATATCTAGAGTAAAGAGTCACAAAATATGAAAACATAGCATAACTAAAATTCTGTCACAATTTGAATCCAAGTCAGTGAAACACAGTGCCTGGGATCAAATATGAAATGTAAAATACAGGTTACCCTTTAGAAAAAGAAGTTTATCAGAAGTTTAGTATTTGAACCATGGAAAACCTAAGATCTGCTTGAATGTGTTCAGTTTTTTTGACATGTAAATGCATTAGTGTTGTCAATTAGTGCTGTAAATTATTGCTGTCAGCGTTAATTTGTTAACATTTTTACTGTGCTGTACTGTGTTTTTACTGTGTTTTTACATTTTACTGTGCATTTAGAGACATCAATTAAAACATGTTAAACTTGTTACACAAATTAATCAACTTCCCATCCCAAAGTTCACTCTTTTTACCGAGCCTAGCAATGCATAAGACGTTTTATTTAGTAATGTATACAAAGTGTCGAGTACAGACTATAGATTACATTTTATTTCTGTTGAAATATGGATTAAATCTCATAATTAACTTCATTTTATTAGTATGACTCTAAATGCTTTAGCCAGTTTGTAATGCATACCACACTACACATTTGTTTTTTTTCTCCCTACCAAAAATACAAGAAAGGTTTGAGCATTTTACCTTTAATTGTGATTATTTATGATTAATCAAATAATATTGCTGTAATTAAAATGATTTTTAATAACTGACATAATAATTCAAATACCAATAAACTGGTTTTTATATAGGGTTTTTAAGAACATTGTTAAATGACTGCATTTAGAATGTATGTGTTACTTGCTTTGGCAAATTATGTGTTAGACAGCAGACAACTCCAGCATCCTTCATCAGCAGGAGTCTAAATGCTGCATTAATTATGAATACTCCAAATCAGCAGGTGGCACTGCAAATATCGGCCTCCCACTGTGTAGAGACTGCTTCTTACATGGGCCCAGTTTTCCAACAGATTCTAGTCACCAACTATTTGAACCTCTCATGTATTGGACCTCATTCTGATAATCGATTTACTGTAATCTATTAAACTGTGTCTTTTTTATCTTTTTTATTTTATGAACTTTAGTATTTTGGTAGTTTTTTTGTTTACATTACAATTTTTTTGTGTTGTACAAAATCAGAGCCTTGGTTAGTTACAGTTGTTTACGGGTTCATGTTTTTTTTTTCTACTGAATAAAAAAAATAATTAAAAGTTATTATTTTTTAAAACTATAATAACCTTCAACATTTATTTTGTTGCATGAACATACCCCGGAATACCAGGGCCATATCTCTCACCCCGTTTGCATACTTTAAAGGAGCATTCTGTAGGATGCTTTGAGTGAGCGCGCCACAGCAGTCCAATTTTAAAACACCACAGAGAGAGTTATCTGCCACGTCCTGGTCTTGTATTGTTTTTGATCTTTAAATCTTCTTCACTTTTTAAACTTTTAAACCTTGCACCAATATTTACTCTTGTTGTATTGCTTTTTTTGGTCACTGATCTTTTTTGAGAAATGCTGAGGCTTTTTAAGTTGCTTTTTGTGTGGCAGTTAATGTTTCAGGTGAACCAGCCCGCTTGTTATGTGTTGGCAACCTCGGGAGTGGGGTTGGGGAATGAGCAGAAGGCTTAGGGTAATCAGCTAATTAACTTACTATTAGTCCTTATTAGTCCTTTAACTCAGAAACACAAACCAGAAACATTGCTAGGTGAGAGTATGTGTGCAGATCTTTTTAATTCTGTTTGTTGTCTGCAAATGAGAGCTTGTGGATCAGATAGGTCTCAGAACTATTGTGAGACTGATCACACGTCTGATATGTTGGCTTGAGCAAAAGTGGGCGTGGCCCTGACATACTGTATACAGTAGAATGCTGTAAAGAAGGTTCCCCTCTGAGAGATAGCAGTGAAGCTTATTTTCATGTTAGATTGGAATACTAATTTAGTGTGGGAATTCACTGGGACTTCTATAGCAGCTGAAACAGCCTGTATCTAAATGTTAGAGAAATGCAGATGTCTTGTCCAGGGTAGCTGACAAAACTGTGTCAATGTACTAAAGTCTAAAGATGTTTGACAGAAGAACCTGCCAGAAGTAAGAGAAAGTGTTACATAACACTAACATGGTAGACACTATACAATCAACACACTGTATTTGATTTAGGATATGTAGCAGGAATAAGTAATTCTTAGTGCATTATAAGCATTTCTAAAAGTGCTAGATTAGCTTCTGAAAGAGATGCTTCCTCAGACCAAAGGAAACTTTTGTTCCAACATCTCAATGCCAGGAAATTATGTGGCCAGATGATTGCTGCACCATCTCTAATCATCATTAGACATTAGAGTTACTGCCAGCTCTACTGTAACACCCTGTGCATACATCGTGTTTGTGTATTTTTTCCCCTGTCACTTTTGCTGGCTTGTTGTAAATCTACAATCTATAGCTGACTGTTGCAATGAATTAGCATAAATTCAAGTATAAACATTAGATTAATTCTAGGATTATTCTAACCCTTGGATTACAGTAGCTGTGACCCTGTGAAAACATGAGCAATTTATTCGAACAGATCAGACATTCTCCTTCAGGATCTTTTGGTAGACAGCAGAATTCATAGTTCCATTTATCACAGCAAATCTTCCTTTTCTTGTAGAAGCAAAACAGCCCCGACCATCACACTAGCACCATGTTTTACTGTAGGTATGATGTTCTTTTTCTGAAATGTTGTTACTTTTACATCAGATGTAATGAGACACACACCTTCCAAAGAGTTCAACTTTTGTCTCTTCAGTCCACAGAGTCTTTTTGCTCAGCGGAGGTTATCGTCTTGGCACTCTGCCATGCAGGTCCTTTTTACCCAGTCTTTTGCCCAGTTTCTTTCTGATGGTGGAGGCATGAACACTGACCTTAACTGAGGCAAGTGAGGCCTGCAGCTCTTTGGATGCTGTTGTGGGGTGTTTTGACACATCTTGGATGAGTCGTCGCTGCACTCTTGAGGTAATTTTTGGCTAGGCACTCCTGGGAAGGTTCATCACCGTTTCACATTTTTGTCATTTGTTGATAATGACTCTCACTGTCCCAAAACTTTTCCAGACTGTAAGATCTCAGTTACTTTCTTTCTCATTTGTTCCTGAATGTATTTGCATATTGACATGGTGTCTAGATTTATTTAAAATGATTTCTTGATTGAGAACAGCTGTGGCAGTAATCAGGCCTGGCTGTGGCTAGAGAAATTGAACTTGGGTGTGATAAACCACAGGTAAATTAGGGAGGTGGGGGGTGCAAACACTTTTTCACACAGGATAATGTTGGTTTGATTTTTTATTTTTTTTGCTTAATAATAAAAGCCTTAATTTTAAATTAGCATTTTGTGTTTACTTAGGTTGTCTTTGACTAATATTTAAATTTGTTTGAAGATCTGAAACATTTAAGAGTGACAAACATTTGTTAAAAATGTAGAAATCATGAAGGGGCAAACACTTTTTCACACCAATGTGTGCTAAGAGCTGTCAATTCTGTTATATTGTAGTTTAATGGGTGATATCATTTGAAATGTCAAAACTAGTCTGTGGTCTAGTCTGAGTACATGTCTTCTTTTGCTGATATTGATACTGTGTGTAAGTGCCAGTATCACCACCAAACACTCTGCAATAAAACACGGCTCAGTTCTGACAAACGGCTGCCTGGGATTAAATATAATCTGGTTGAGTCCTGATCACAACCCACATACTTTTATCATTATACAATCATCAACTCAGCTTTATGCCCTGTTGCCTGAGGTGACACACACGTGATCATGTTTGTCTTTTGGACGTTGAACACTCTTTAGATTAGGCCGCAGCTCACAGCAGTTGTAAAAGTGTGTTGAGACACCATGGACAAAGAATGACAAACAAAAGCTTTTTGTCAATGACCTGAACACACTTTACGGGTATATAAAGAGGCTGGGCCGGAGTGCCCAATGCAGTAAAGCACTTTTATATTTGTTTTTGTACTGAAATGATGTCATAGCAAGCTCTTGCACATTTTAAACATTTGAAAACAAGGGCCTGGCAACATGTCGTCACATAACACCTTAGAAACACTGGAACTGAGTACAACATTAAAAACACTGACAACACTAACATACTGTATATCATTAAAAGTGTACCCCAAGTACCCCAACATTTCCACAAATATATTTTATACACACTGTATTTCAATTCAATTGAATTTTATTTTTATAGTGCTTTTTACAACAGAAGTTGTCACAAAGCAGCTTTACAGCGAAAACCAGGTCCACGTTTCTAATGAGCAGCACCACAGAGATACCAGTTATTGTAGTGAAACAGTGGCAAGGAAAAAATCCCTTACATTAAAGCTCCACTTGGTAGGATTGAGATTTTGTGCTCGTGGGCTCCCCCTACAGTTGTAGAGTGTAATAAATGTTTCAGGCGGATTAGTTTCTCTTTCTCGTTTTCTGGCTTTCACAGACATATTTGGTCTCTTTCCAGCTTCTGCCAGAGTGTCTGTATGTTAGTTTGTAAAGAATGAACCAGTAGTCCTTGTACAACTGTTAGAACTAAAGGTCGGAAAGCAGGTCGCAGTTCTCGCGAGCGTTGGTCGCAGCCGCCTCAGAAAACTTACAGAGTCTGGTTTGAGCTCAGAGGAGCTCTGTCACAGACACGAGAGCACCGTTATTCCTCCTAATACACCTCAATGCAGCGCTGTAGTGAGTTTCAAGCTGTAATTTCACTTCTTTAAAAAGATCAAAAATCAAGAAAGTCCTACCTAGTGCTGCTTTAAGAGGAAGAAGACTTAGGATGTGTATTTTCACACATCAGCTTCCAGGCTTCTCTGGTGGTGCTGTTTTTCCCAAATACTACTTGTCATTCACTTGAAGAAGAATTGAAAAAACAGAGTCGCTACAGCTAAACCAGCTGTTCTTCATCATGCAGCTTCAAAAAAGTGATTAGCCAGCTTTCTCTCAGGTAGATGATGCTTTGGAGTTCCCCAGTGCAGACTCAATCATGTTAAGAATTCCCTCATAACCCTGTACATCAAAGCTTTAAATGACAAGATTACCATCTTGCCCTGTTAATTCCCCCATAATGTCATTCTAAATATGAATGATTTATGTGATTTATGTCTCCACATAAATCATTCACTGTCAGTTGGTGTGTTTAACAGCAAGAATTATGTGCATCCAAGACAAATATACTTGGCAACAATAAAGTGTTAGCTTTTCACATCTTATCTTAACTTATCTTATCTAATAGATGGAACATGCAGAAACTTTACAATTTCACATTCCACTGTAGTTAGAGTTAAGATAAGGGGTAGGGTATGTTAAGGTTGAAACTAGGGTTAAGGATAATTGTTTCCCATCAATAATGATTTAAGAAATATTTGTATTGAGTGTCCAATGAAAAAGATTTAAATATATATATATATATATATATATATATATATATATATATATATATATATATATATATATATATATATATATATATATATATATTTTGCCACATCTGTGATAGTATACGATTGTTATTATCACAACTGTTATGGTATTCTAGAGTTTTGGTCAGAGAGTGCCTTAAATACAGTACTAATCAAAAGTTTGGACACACCTAGTAAACAATAAGTGTTAAATAAACCAAAATATGTTTTATACTTTAGATTCTTCCAAGTATCACATTAATTGTTGAGGACAGAGCTGAACCCTCTTGGTATTTTAATCTCAGTGTTTTCATGAGGAAGAGTCTCCTGGAATAGTTTTCTCAGCATCTTAAAGGAGTTCCTGGAGGTGCTGAACAACAGTTTCAGCTTTTCCTTCACACTGTGAAGCTCCAACCCATCTAAAATCACCATCTCAGTTGATCAGGTTTAGATCAGGGGATTGTGGAGGACAAACTATTTTTTTTTACTGTTTACTTCATAATTCTATGTGTCCCTTAATTATTTTTATGTCTTTAATATTAATCTACAGTGTAGAAAATCAATTAAATAAAGAAATAAAGAAAAACACTGAATGAGAAGGTGTGCCCAAACTTTAGAGTGGTACTGTAATTGTAGTTTTTAATAAAAGTGTATGCATACTATATTTAATATAGTGTTCTGTAAGCTGTGGGTGGCATTAAATATCTAAAGTAATTATTCATTTTTGAAGACTTTCAAAACCATTTCAATTTTGTTAAGACTTTCTTTAAATAATTGTATATAATAAAAGAGACTTATAAGAGAGTG